>NW_027187273.1:4891896-4991559 GCF_028583685.1 Petaurus breviceps papuanus | reverse complement strand
TGTGTGTGTGTGTGTGTGTGTGTGTGTGTGTGTGTGTGTGTGTGTGTGTTAAGTGTCTGAGGCTGGATCCGAACCCAAATCCTCCTGACTCCAGGGCCGGCACTCTATTCACTGCGCCACCTAGATGCCCCAATAATTAGTTAATTAACAAGCAGTAGTGCTGGGGATACAAAGACAAAATGGAAACAATCCGTGCTTTCAAGGACCTTGCATTTTTTTGAGAATAACTTTTCTCCTTTGAAGTTTTGGCAATAATATAACAGCCTCTCACCTCATCCTTGTTGTGGTCAGGCAACAAGCATTTATTAAGCCTTTATTGTTTGCTAGACACTACAGTGATAAGAGCTTGGGATACAATTACAATAAACCAAACAATCCCTCTTCTCAAGGAGGTTACATCTCAACAGGGCACCTCTGGGTCACTATCCGAACTTCTTTAATATTAGTTAGGATTACATTCCTGGTTTTCTTCACCTAATTCCCTGCCATCATCCTCAGAGATTTCAGGATTCCTATTGATAACCTTTATAATAAAACACTGTCCCCAGAATCTCAAAATCACAGAATTTGAGAGTTGGAAGGAAACTCAGCAACCATCTACCCCAACTTGTACTTGAAAGGAATCCTGATTAGAGTGTATCTGACAAGTAGTCATCCAGCCTCTGCTTGAAGAACTTCAAAGAGATGGAAACCACCATCTCTTGAAGAAAACCATTCCATTTTGGGAGGACTCTTAATTGTAAGGAAATTTTTCCGGACACTATCCCTAAATTCTCCTCTTTGCATCTTCTGCCTATCTTTTCCTCTTTGAAAATGACAAATATTTGAAAATATCTACCATGTGTTTCTTGCCTTCTCCACTCCTGCTTTGGAGCACCTGTTTTATTAGCAAATTAGTCCTCTCCCCACCTCAAGTCTTCTTTTTCCAAGCTAATCATGCCCAATTCCTTCAATCAATCCTCATATGATATGAACTCAAGGCTTCAGACTGAACATAATATTTTAGATGGCGTCTTACAGCATTTTTTTTTTGTCATTTCTGTATGGATGATTTCCAAATCTGTAACTGCAGCCCTGTCCACTGTCCTGTCTCTGAAACTCTGACTTGCATTTCCAATTGCTTATAGGACAGATTAGTCTGGGTAGAACCATTTCAGAAGTCAATAAAGACATGAGGGAAAGGAAGGATCTTTGGGGTAACTTAATAAGCCACATGATCCAGGACCACATGGGATTCAGAGAGGAGGGGAACCAGGTATGCTAGTTTAGGATAGCTGTTGGAGAAACTAACTTAACTACAGAGCACAAAATTATCCATAACAATTGGCTAGCAAATTTTCTTCAGTTAAAGTAACCAGCACAGAGGATATGGTAGGAGAGAATTTCCAACTACCTGAGTCATTGAGAGCTTTAGAAGAAGGTTCTATATTTATGTAGGAGGTTTAGAGTCATATAGATCCAGGAGGTATTAGGCAGGGACATTATTTGAACAGACTCCATAGCCAATGAAACTGAGGGGCAAGGAGGTGGCTGAAGGCTTAAAACCCAGGTGAAGATGCTGTAAGGCCCATAGAAAGAAATGATTGTGCCACAAAGCAGGGGTCCTTACACCAGGAGGAAGTGGATTCCAAAAGTAGTTGTTAAACTACCTTGTTTAGACTACCTGCCTGGACTGCCCTAGAACTTGATCTAGCATCTATTTCTGATATTTCTGACTGAATTCTTAGATGGAACATTAAAGAAAGGAGTTAGACAAGAAAGAGGTGACTAAGAAGATGGAAGGCTCCTGTATATTTGTGTTAGGACTAGGTTTAACTTGGGACCTTTACATTTTCTTCCCCTTTTGTTATTTTAAACTATTTTCTTTTTCCTGGTAGTACTAACTTGTACAACTGTTAGAATAGCAGAGTTTCCTTGTCATTTTTAGGCAGAAGACTAGGAGAGCAAAAAATTTCCATTCTTCCTTGAAGGCAATGAATGACAGTCAGTCAGTAAACATGTATTAAGTGCTTACTCTGCTAGGCACCATGAGGAAGAATGAAGGCCATCAGGAGAGTTGACGACAGTAAGGAACCAGGAAATAAGTGAGTAAGCCCAGCCCTGGCAGGTCAGCTATGGTGTCATATGTTTGGAAACCGGAGTCTGTCTAGACATGTAATTTACAGCTTAAAAAGGTAAATGTGCTAAGTCTTTGGATTTGGAATTGAAAATTAATTGTAGAGAATACTTAAAAAAGATTTCTGAATTTTGACTTTTTCTAATTTATTTCATAATAGATTTTTAGTTCCCTATTAGCTAGCTGAAATGTTTTGTCCTTCATTTGTTGGGTTCGTTGTTGCCATGGCTCTGGAGCTGAATGCAAATAAGCTGAACTGAAAAAAGCAATACTATCAGATCTTCAGGTTGTTAACTTGTGTGCGTTTATGTGGAACTGTGATTTCTCTGGTAAAGAGAAGACTCCAGTGCAAATCAACACTTCTGCAGTTTATAGTCTTGGAGAGTTGCTTGGGGCAGTAGTAGTTGCCCAGGGTCACACAGCCCTTGTATATCACAGGTGGGACTTGAGCCTGTATCTTTATGACTAAAGGATAGAACTTTCTATCCACTATACTTTTTTGTTTTTCAAAATAATAAAAATAAATATTCAAAACAATTGACCACATGAAATCAGCTTAGACATGATAGGTGTTTATTAAATATTTTAAAATGAAAATTCTCAATTACCATATTTTCAAGTATTTTAATCAGATTTTTTTAAAATGGTATACCCTGATCATTCATTACCACGCTTCTTCTTCATTGTTGTATGAAACATTGAGTGAAATATGCTAAAGGTCATGATTTCAGTCCCCGTGCTTACAGTTTTGGTGTGATCCTTGACTCCTTACTCTCACCCTACATGACCACTCACTTCCCACATCTTGCCATTTCTGCCTTCACAGCATCTCTCTCAAAAAGATCATGTATCCCCTTCTTTCTTCTCACAGAACCACCACCTTAGTTTGGTCCCTCATCACTTCTCATCTGGACTCCTGCAGTGGCCACCTAATTTGTCTCCCTGATTCAAGTCTCTGCACCTCAATCCATCTTCCACACAGCTGCCAAAATGATTTTCCTGAAGTTCAGGTCTGTCACTCTCCTAATAAATAAACTCCAGTGGCTCCCGGTCACTTGTAGGCTCAAATATAAACTCCTCTGTTTAGTATTTAAAACTATAGACAACCTAGCCCCAATTTACCTTTCCTGATTTATTTCACATTACTTCTTTTGAGACATGATGGTTTAGCCATACTGTTCTTACTGTCCCTCATATGAGATACTCCATCTCCCATCTTCATTCATGCCTGTGCATTGACTATTCCCTGTGCCTGGAAGATAATCTCTCCTCACTTTCACATTTTAGAATTCCTAATTTCCCTCAAGGCTCAGCTTGAGAGCTTCTTCAAGAGGCCTTTTCCTGTTTCCCTCTTCCTCAAATTGCCTTGTATCTATTTTGGATACACATGTTTTTGTCCTTGCTAGAATGTAAACTCCTTGAGGGCAGGGACTATTTTAGTTTTGTCTTTGTATTTCCATTGCATGATATATTGCCTGGTCTGTAGTAGATTTTTAATAGTACTTTTTTTTGATTCATTGATTGATATCTGGGAATTCTTAGTGATTTATCTTTAAGATAAATAAATAAATGCTTATTCTTGTTCCAAAACCAGTGATGGTTAGATCACTAATAAATGATTATGATTTCCTTTTTTTAAAAGTTTGTGTATTAGAAGTATATTGTGTATTATTTGTTTTAATGTGAAGCTAGGAAACTTGTTTACAGATTATAGGGCATACTTAGAATGGGTTTGACTTGCTTTTTGGAAGGAGCAGATTACTCTGGGGATATGAAACTAGGGGCTTCTTTTGAGGGAATAATGACAGAAATGGAAACATAAAAACTGATTTATAGAGGTAGTTTTTATACATTGTAGAAAAATATTTAACTCCACTTGGAGTGCTGAGAGTCCAAATTATTTGCAGCTGATCAGTAGGATTAGTTGTACTTATAAATTCCAGTGAAAACCTGAATGATTGACAAAGAACCCAGCAATTTAAGTAGGCTGAGAGCCTGGTGATGATTGTTTCCGTATGTTTCCTGTGCAGAGGAAGGGAGAATATTCTAGGACAAAAACTGGAAAAAAAAAATAGTGAAAAAAGAGGCTGAGTCAGCCCCCTGCATTGCTGCTGTAGAGGAAACTAGTAATTGTAGTGCTAGTTTAATATACTGAAGTAACTTAGGTATACTGTCACAACCTGAAAGGCAGCCAGAGGAGTGAAGGAGAACAGCAACTCTTCAGTATGTGGAAATGGAACAGCTCATTCGGTTGCAACAGCTTGGAGAGAATTGACCAACATTATTTAGAGAAAGACTGGACTTAGAGTTATAGACCCTCCTGACATTCCAGAGAGTAAAATAGGAATAGCACGTGTCTCTAAGAGTGTTTTTTTTTTAAGATAATAATACAAATTTGAGAAATTATAAACTAAAATTAATCTTTTTCAAACCACTTCTTTCTCTTTTCTAGTTCAGTTAAACTGACCAGCCACAAAACTTTGCAATCACCTTTGATTCCTCCCTCCCACTAAATGCAATAATTTGTTCTGTTCTGTATATTCTACAACACTAATAACCTATATTTATACAGAACTTTAGGTTTGTAAAGTCTTTTTCTTGTGACCCTTTGAGATAGGTTGACTCAGTAGGTGAGTGAATTGTCTGGGGCCATATGTACAGTATCATAGAGGGTAGTTGAATCTAAGTTGAATTCCACGCCCAGTACTTTTTCATCTGTGCCACCCTGTTTACAATACGTATGACATCCTTTTTACTGTTCCTACAATCACCCCCCTAATTCAGATCAACACCTTTCTTTATTGTTGCAATAGCCACCTCTTTCTCAGTCTAGATTAGTCTGCTGCCAGATTAATTTCCCTAAACCATAGCATCAATCATGATATTTCCAGATTTGAATTAGTGGGTCTTGATTGTCCATATTGGGCATTACAGAAAGACCATATTATCTGCTTAGCATTCTTTGATCTTTCCCAGATGTCATGTCAGCAAGCATTTCTTAAACTCTTACTATATATTATATATATAATAAATGTATATAATAGATATGTTATATAAGTATGTACACACACACACATATATATATATATCACTATGTGTGATAATGAGAAATAAAAATTTGAATACCTGATATTATTTTTTCAATTCAGCTTTACTAAGCTATTACTATGCCATTGGGCTACCAAAGAGGTAAAAATAACCACTGCCTTTAAGGAGTTCATATTCTAATTAGGGAGACAACTTGCAAACAACTATATACACATAATATATTTAGATGGTAAATTATAAATAATTTCAGAGGAAAAGTAGCAGTGGAGGTTAGTGGGACCAGGAAAAGATTCTTGTAGAAGGTGGGATTTGAGCCAAGTCTTGAAGAAAGCTAAAGCAGCGAGGCAGAGATGAGAAATAACATTTTGATTTACTGCCAGCAAAGTGGTACAGTGTCCTGTGTGAGGAGTAGCAAGACAGCCAGCATCTGGATTGGAGAGTAAATGGAGGGGAGTAAAATGTAAGAAGCTAGCTGGCTCAGTGGATAGAGCACTGGGCCTGGAGTCTGGAAGACCTGAGTTTGAATATAGCCCCAGACATTAGCTGTATGATCTTGGGCAAATTACTTAACCCTGTTTGCCTTAGTTTCCTCATCTGTAAAATGAGTTGGAAAAGGAAACGGCAAACCGCTCTAGTACCTATTCCAGGAAAACCTCAAATGGGATCATGAAGTGTTTGACAGGACTGAACATACCATTTGCCATATTTTTCCTTTACTATAGTTATTTAGCATCTTGTATTGCAATTCCCATAATAAATACCTGTGCTTTCTCTTGGACTTTGAAAAGATAAACTAACATGAAGCAGAATGGACCTGATTATAAGGAGGGCTCGTGTACAGTCTCCTTTCTTTTTCATTTTGGTCATGGTGGTGTAACTATAAAATGAGACCAGTTTTCTTAATGTAGATCTGGAAAATGGCCTGTGAAGGTAATTTCAAAATAGGAATTCCAAAAATGTTTTGAAAATGGCACCATTGTTGGAATAAGTTTTTAGTCTTGTAAGTTTCTGAAGGAGCAAACACATGGGCTAAGTTCGGGTATGTTTGAAAGAGCAATCTCATTCCTTTATAACCACATTCCATTCAGGATCACTTGTTAGGTAGAGGTTATGAAGTGGCTCATCTGGTTTATTTCTATAAGAAAATGATAAATTAAGGTTGAGGTTCTGAATATTCTAGTTTAACTCAAGACCTAGAACTTCAGTTCTGGATTTAAATGGACTATTTTCAGTCTTCGTACTTCACATAAATTGCTTTCTTTAGTTTGCATCCCCATCCAGGTTTTCCCTGAGAACATCAGAATTTGGCCCATTTTGTCTTTATCTGTCAACTTGTCTGGGAACATCAGAGTATATGACTCATGTCTAAATCTCTAAGAAAAGGTGAAAAGGCCCTCAGCTCTCACGTCAGCCCCAAGCCCTTAGACTAACAATGAGAATACAGGGGAGACTTTACTTTTATATGACCAAAAGCCCAAAGCACAAGGTACTTTTACCCAAGGTCATAAGCATCAAGACAGCTCTCTGTCCATCTTTAGTGAAACTCTCTCTCTTCTCTTCTCCTAGAAATATAGTCATCCAGACTTCAAATAGTTTAAGATTGAAGCTGCCTCTAAAGGGGAAAGAACTGGGAGTCCATAAAGAATCAAATACTTTCTCACTGTATACCAGTACAAGTCTAGCCAGCATACTCCTTCATGTTATGACTGTTTGGTTATTTTTTTGCTTTTGGGGGGGCAATTGGAGTTAAGTGACTTGCCAAAGGTTACATGGCTAGTTTTTGTGTAAAGTGTCTGAGGCCGGATTTGAACGCAGGTCCTCCTGACTCCAGGGCCAGTGCTCTATTCACTGTGCCACTTAGCCGCCCCAACGTTATGACTGTTTTTCATGATGCTTCTGACTCCTTCTTGGTTCTTCCCTAGGACTTCTTTCTTTTATCTCCTGAAGCCTTGGTCCAAGAACTTGTTTCTTGGGTAGTTCTGTCTCCAGGGAATCTGTAGTTCCTCTGTCCTCTCCATTTCTTCTTCTTTCAAGCCCAGATCCAAGGATATACTCTGCTTTACAAAACTCTTCATTTTAGTCATCCATCTTCCTACCAGTGAATCACTTAGCATTCAAGGCAAGGATTCATGTTCCATCTAGTTTCCAAATGTGGTGTCAGTGAGACATTTATATCCTATATAAATAGTCAGAGGACATCAAACACTTTCAACCTCGTCTTAGTCACAGTTAGGTATTAAGAAAGTAGCTTTGTTGTTAACTTGAATAATTATGTTAAGAACTCTTTCTAAAAAGAAGTGGGGGTAGTTTTCTGTAATTGCTAACTTATTAATTTTCTGTAATGATTAAGCCTATTTGGTTCATAAAAACAATCCCCAAAGAAATAAAATTAGTTGAAATCACTTTTAATTACTTTATTGCCCAGTTTTATATAAAAGGAAAATAAAAATGGATGTATTAATGGATATACTATACTTATAAAAGAAGAATGTACTAAAGGGATTTAAGGTATTCTAGACTCAGTTTTAAGTTTTATTCAACTTTAAATCAATTTTATATGCTTATTAAATTTACATAAAACTAAGAAGAATTATTGAACTGTTGGATGACAACTGAAACTAAGAGATAAAATCACATAGGGTGAAATGTAAACTCTATTATTTAGATTAAAAAGTCAACTTCGGAGGTGGAGCCAAGATGGTGGAGTAAAAGCACAAACTTGGCGTGGGCTCTGGCTCCAACCGCTTCCAATACGTGTAAAAAAAAATGACTCTAAACAAATTTTAAAGCTACAGAACCCAAAGAGTGACGGAGAGAAACAAATTGCTGAAGGCAGCCTGGCAGGCTGAAGGAAAAGTCTATCACAGCACGCTGGAAGCCAAGCACAGCCCCCTGTGAGCTGTGGTTCTGGCTCCAGGGTGGCCCAGACCAGCTAGAGCAGACTTTAGGAGAGTGAATCACTGGCAGCTGTGGTGGTTTCCAGACTTCTCAACACATAAATGCCAAAGAGAAAATAAAGGGTCAGTGGGGAACATTGTTGGAAGGGTGAAGGAAGAGTGCGGTCTGGCCCCTGCCCCCAGGGCGAGAAGTGGCGGCTGCAGCTGCTCCCACCTGGCTGCTTCCAGAGCTGCTGTGCAGATGGTAGGGAGACCAAGCAACCATTCAGACAGTAATTGAATATTCTTGCTTTGACCTGCCTGGATCTGGGTTGCAGTCTTAGGTGGTGGTCCTAGAATGTGCAGCCAGTGTGCCAGAGCTTGTGGGGGCTGTAGAGAGGGCATCCATTCAATAGCTCCAGCAGTTGCAAAAACCCCAGCAATTTGGGACAAAGCTCTTTTCATTCTTTTCATTCTTATTGTGGAAACATAATCAGGATAACACAAGATCTAGCAGCTTCTACCTTAAGGGATTGAAGGGCTTGGAATATGATATTCCGGAGGTCAGAGGAGCTAGGACTAAAACCAAGAATCACCTACCCAGCAAAACTAAGTATAATGCTTCAGGGGAAAATATGGTCATTCAATGAAATAGAGGATTTTAAAACATTCTTGATGAAAAAACCAGAGCTGAACAGAAAATTTGACTTTCACATACAAGAAGCAAGAGAAGCATGAGAAGGTAAACAGGAAAAAGAAATCATTAGGAATTTATTAAAGTGGAACTATTTACATTCCTACATGGAAAAATGATAACTGTAACTCATGAGACTTTTCTCAGTATGAGGATAGTTGAAGGGTATATGTATATATATGTATGCCTACATATATATGTATGTATGTATAGGAAGGTATATATGTGTATAAATATATATGTGAATTTGTGCATATGTGTGTACATGTATTCATAGACAGAGGGCACAGGATGAGTTGAATAGGAAGGGATGATATCTAAAAAAATAAAATTAAGAGGTGAGAGAGGAGAAAGGGAGAGATAGAATAGGGTAAATTATCTCATATAAAAGAGGCAAGAGAAAGCTGTTACAATGGAGGGGAAGAGCAGGGAGGTGAAAGGAATGGGTCAACCTTGCTCGTATTGAATTTGGCTTAAGGAGGGAATAACATACACACTCAATTGGGTATCTTACACTACAGGAAAATAGAGGGGAAGGGGATAAGAGGGGGGATGATAGAAGGGAGGGCAGATTGGGGGAAAGGGTAGTTAGAAGGAAATACTTTTGAAAAGGGATAGGGTCTAAGGAGAAAATAGAATAAGTGAGGGGCAGGATAGGATGGAGGGAAATACAGTTAGTCTTTCACAATATAACTACTATGGAAATATTTTGAGTAACTACACATGTACAATCTATATTGAATTATCTTCCCAGTGGGGATGGGTGAGGAGGGAAGAAGGGAAAGAATCTGGAAATCAAAGTTTCAAAAACAAATGTAAAAAAAAAAAAGTCAACTTCATGGGTATGAATTGGGGGAGAGGTGGTTTAGTGGTTCATGTAAAAAAGACCCAGATTTTTGTTTGACTTGAAATTTAATGTGCATCACAGTACACATGAAGTGGCAAAAGTCTTCAGTGAAAAAGAAGTATACTTACTCTACAGCGCTGGACAAACTACATCTGGACTATTCTATTAAGTTCTGAGTGCTACAGAAAAAGATGACATGTGGTGTAACAGAAAAAATACCGGAGGCAAAGAGCTCAGGTTTCAATCCCAGCACTGCCACTTCATATCCATAGGCTCTTGAATAGATGGCTTAACCTCTTTAGGCCTCTAGTTTCTCATTTGCCAAAGGAAGGTTTGGACTAGGTGACCCCTGAGTTCCCCTCCAGCTCTAAATTTGTGATCCTGTTATCCTAATTTTTATCATATGTAAAATAGTGAGGTTTTTTCACAGAATTATAAAATAACACTGTACCGGTCTGCCTTCTGCCGTCCAGAATATGGCTTATAAACAAGCAAGTGTGCCAAAATAAAAAAAAAAAAAAGACCTTTTGGTAGTAATGACATAGATGTTACAGAATTCATTCTCTAAAGATCTTGCATTTTACTTAGAGGAGGATCCCTCATGGCCTCACTTGTTTTTACTGTTAATACAGTTATAACTAGCCTAGCTATCTAATTTTTCAAATCTTGTAAAAGCAGAAATAGTTGAAGAGAGGAGAGTTCACTGCATACAGGTAGGCTGAGTGTACTTGTTACCAACCATAAGAATAAACTCTTTCAGGGGAGGAACTATTTTCTTTGTTTTTATGCCATCCAGCATCTGACATAATACTTTTCACTGATGGTACTTAATAAGTATTTGTTAAATTGAATTGAATTGAACCAGTAGAAGTGACCCTTGAGAGACTTAGTAATGGGATGCTATAGAAACATTCTAAAAAGCAGACAAAAGAACTGGAAAAGAAGTCTCCTTAAACATGTCATTTCCCATCTGAATGCGCTTATTTTGGATTTCTTTTAACTTCTCTGACTGCAGTCATTTCAGATTTCTTTGATTTCTCCACCACACCCCTGATCCAGGGACTTTTCCTCACTCCTTCCCTCTCCTGTTCCTCTTTCCTATTCAGATTTCTTGGGTGTGCTGTCTTCTCCCATTAAATTATAAGCTCCTTTAGGGTCAGGACTATCTTTTCCTGAATTTGTTTATAAGGAGCACTTAGCACTTTGCTTGGCATCCAGAAAGGGTTTAATAAATGTTTATTGACTGACCCACTGTCTGGCTTTCTGTGACAGTTTAGTGTAGAACAAACAGCCTTATATATACTTAAGTGTATAAATAATATACTTAAGTGTATATACACTTAAGGTACCCCATGAAGACTTCACTGTATGACATCAGTATAGATAGAGTCCGAGAATCTTGGAAGAGACCTTAGAAGATATTAAGTTCATTCTCCTTATTTTATGGACGAAGAAGAGGAAACTGAGGCTAAATGTGATTGATTTACCCAAAATCACACAGTTGCCCAGAAGCAGAATGCTTTCATCATAATAAGCCTATTTCATCAAAGAAAGGTTAAAATGTGTGAATACAGCCTTTTTTTTTAGGTGCTTAATACTTGATAGGTGCTGGGGACACAAAATAGGAAAAACAATATACTATTAAGTTGCTTATAGCAGTTTAGAATTTATTTCTTTGTTTATGGAGGCAGGGAAATGTAGAAAAAGTTAAGATTTCTATAAGAGGGGTTAAAGATTTTTTTTTTTAAAGTTGGAAGGTTAAAAAAAGGAAAGTTTCATTATCTGGAAAAAATGACTTGTGTAAAGTGCTTTCTTCTCAGTGTGCCAGATAAATGTAGGATTACTGCATTATTATTTATTTTCAAAGTTTTTCTGAATGGAGCAAATAAGAACAATAATTTTTTTTTTTTTTGTAGTCAGGGATTAGCTCTTGTTTGCCATGGCAAAGAGTAATTGAATTTTTTTCAGTTGACATATTTAGTTTTCCAGCCTTTCAACAAATGTTTATTGCCTCTTTTATTCTAGGGCCTATATCCAGTTTGAGGTGAAACCATGAAGAAAAAGTAGAACAAATAATAATGCTTTTCCGAAATCGTTTTTTGTTGCTGCTGGTCTTGGCTGCTTTACTAGCCTTTTTGAGTATCAGTCTACAATTCTGTAAGTATGTCATTTAGGGCACCCCCTACCCCCCCCCCCCTTTTTATTTGCCTCTGAATTCCAGAGGATCCCAGTATATAGGAAATGATTAAGGTATTCATTGTTTATTTCCTTAGTGAATGAAGTGTGGTAAATCTGAGCTCTTTGTTGTGTTTATAATGTGAAAATCAAAAGTGAGTGAATATGTATTTTTTAGTTTGTTTCCTCTGCATTTGTATATTTTTCTTCCTCCCCATTCCCAGATTTTTTTTTTGGTTAATTGTGATTTCTTTACTCTGCTTTCAGAGGCCTACTAGGAATTCTCTCTGATTGACCCTCATCCCTTTTCCATTTTATCTGTTTCTGGATCTGTGACTGTGTTTTGGTTGTGGACAAAGAATTCTACACTTAGTCTTGAATCTTATTGTTATTTGCCCCTTAACAATGCAATTCAATTGGGTAACCCAGACTGTTGGAATTGCACATATAAATGAGGAACTTTTAATGGACAGGTGTCATCCTTATAATCAGTCTAGAGAAGGATTCATTGAATTATAGGAAAGAGAGCACCGTGCGATTGTGAATATACCTGGGAATTTAGTGTAGTTTGGGAGAAGTCAGTTTGGAATGAAATGACTAGGTGATCAAGTTTCTTTGTTTAACCCCAGGCTTATAATGGATGCTTAAGAAATCTTATTGTTGATAGTAAAATTATTGAAAATATAATTTTATCTTTTTTAAAAAAGTAATAGATCTGTAGTTGGTTCATGAATTTAAAAGTGTAATACTTTAAAATGTTTGTGGTGAGTCAGTAATTTGTTTATAACTTTTTATTCAGAAATTTTCCAGTCTTTACTTGGAGAAGTGAACTCTTATTTAGAGTCAACTCTAGTTTTTATTTTGAAAAGTTGACAGGTACTAAAGGGTAGAAGTTAGAATAAGGGTTCATTCTATCTGCTTCATTTCTGTTTCATGAGTTGGTTTCCACGTCATTGAATTGGCTTGCTTGGTTTGCTTATATAACTCCACTGAAAGTACCTTCTGTTTTAGGACAGTCAATTTTAAGGCATACTTTTATAGGCACATTTTGCAGAGTGAATTATCCTGTGTACAAGGATATACTGGTGATACAGAAGCATCAGAAATTAAGACATGAATATTTTTACTTCATTTCTGCTCTTAGGTAAACTTTTATGGAAACTATTGTTTTTGCATTTCTCCCATTATTTTGGAAATTAGGTTTATCTTCTTAGGTAATATTGAGGGTTATGGCATAAGAAACTAGGTGGTGAAAGTTCAATTAAGCATGTTCTCTGTATGACCTAAATTCTTTAGGCTTGCTACTTGTTAAATGAATTTCACATTATGACTTTCTTTGTCTAATTTGTAGATAGTGAATTAACAACATGAATATATTTAAGTTGTATAATCAAGTATAACATCATAGGATAATGCCTTATGAAATAGTATATTGTGATAAGATGTTATATTTATTTGTTTTTGTGTTTTGAAATGATATTCTTTTCTGTGTTAATGGTTTTCTTTTTCTGATATTTTAAACAGGAGTAAGTCATGATGCTGTTTAAAATACAAAAGAAGTAATTCTTTGCAGTAGTATTTTTCTTTTAATAAAGACACTTGAAATCCATTAGCGAACAAATATTTTAATCATCTACAATTTATTTGGTGTGTAGAGGTACAAAGAGGTATGAGATATGCTCCATTTTTTGCAATGTAAACTTATAAAGTTCCTCTACTACCGATAATGTGGAAATCAGATTTATTTACATATAAAATACTGAGTATTGTGGTGTAAGAAAGTAGGTGGTGAAAGTTTAATTAAATAGACTTTTTGTATGAACTGGTCTTTAAGTATGTTATTTAAGATATATGAATTTTGCCTCATTGTTTTTTTTTTGACTAACTTTTTGAATATGGAAGTAACAAATAGAAATATTTTTTATTTTAATGTTTTGAGTTCTGAAATAGCTGGCATTTCTGCCTTTATTTTTCATTATTTAGTGCCACTTTTAAAATCTAAAGTCTTCCCTGAACCCTTTGGGATCAGTATTTTTTTCTAAGATCTCACAAAGGCCTTTTTTTAAACCTCTTTACTATAGTTGTCATGTGATTTTGCACATTATAGTGGTCTGTTTTGGTAGGTTAGCCCCTTCCTAGACTCTGTGCCATATGAGTCAGGATGTTATAAAACTTTTTATTTTCTCGAGTGCCTAACACAGTACTGCTAAGTAGCTTCTTAATAAATACGTGTTGAATTCTCAGATTTCTGATGTTAGAGTCAAAATTAAGGGTATGTAAGAAGTATATGCCTTTTGTCATTAAGAGAAAATATCATGCTTAATTGACTATTGCCTGAAAATGTAATTGCTTAAATTGAATTGAGGATTTAAAAATAAAGTTGTACATATGTTAAAGACCTTGGAGACTTAAGATTCATCATGAATCATTGCTTTATTTTTCTTTCTGTTTTTCACTTGTAGGTGATTACCAATTTCATGCCTTAATCTTTTGTTTTTGTGTTCAGTCTTACAATGTTAAGGAAGACAGTCACTAGTCAGTTTTCTTATCATTAACTGTGTGTGACTGTATAGATTGCTGTTGAACCTGAATAACTTTAGGTGCCTATTGTGTACAAGGCACTATTATAATCAAGCTTATTTTAACTTTTTACCTAAAAGAAGGTTAAATAGGTTTATTGAGGGTCATAGGATCCTCTTCAGTAAAATTCCTGAGCCCTGTTGCATGGACTTTGTGTTTCAGTAAATATCTTTCATGTTTGGTTATGACTTGTCACATTTTCAATTTTCATCCAATACAGTAGCCTATTTTTTTATATTAAGACTTATAGATGGTTGCCATATATAGACAATAATTTCTAATTGTTTTGAAAGAATTGGCCCTCACAGAGTTTGTGATATGTAAGATATATTAGTGTATAAGGAATAAGACTCAAAAAATTCTTTCTTTCCTTCTTTCTGCCCAAGGTCACACGGCTACTTTTTTGTATTGTGTCTTGAGGTCGGATTTGAACTCAGGTCCTCCTGACTCCAGGGCCAGTGCTGTATTCAGTGCCACTTAACCACCCCTGAAGAGTCTTTTTTCAGTCTTCAGTCTGCTTCACCTCCCTGCAGCCTCTGAGAGTGTTGATCATTTTTTCCTCCTTGATATCCTCTCCTGTCTAGGTTTTTGGGATACCACTCTCTCCTGGTTCACTTCCTACCTGTATGACACTGCCTTCTTTGTCTCCTTTGCTGCATCCTCTTCTAGATTATGCCTTCTAACCTTAGGTGTCCTACAGAGTTCTGTCCTGGACCCCTTCTCTTCTCCCTAGATACTGTTTCATTTGGTGAGCTCATCAGCTGCCATGGATTTAATCTCTTTGCTGATGATTCTCAAATCTACCTATCCTACCCCAATCTGTCTGCTGATCTCCAGTCTTGCATCTTCAGCTGCCTTTTAGATTCCTTAAATTGGATGTCCAGTAGACACCTTAAACTTAATTGCCCCAAACTGAACTCCTACCTTCCCTTTTTCTGTAGAGGGCAATATCATCCTCCCAGTCTTTTAGGCATCCTGGATTTCTCACTCTCTCTGCTGCTCCTCCCAACCCCCCCCCCCCAATCCAATCTGTTGCCAAGGCCTGTCAATTTCACCTTTGCAACATTTTTCCAATAAGCCTTCTTTTCTCCTCTGACACTGCCACCACCCAAGTTCAGCCCCTCACCACCTTGTGCCCTGATTTTTGCAGTAGCTGCTGATGAGTCTGCCTGCCTCAAGTGTCTGCCTATTCCAATCCATCTTCTCTATTCATCTATTAAAGTGATTTTCCCTAAGCATAGGTCCAGTCATGTCACATGTCCCTTGCCCATACTTAGTACACTCCAGTGACTCCCTTTTGTTTCAGGAGCAAATACAGAGTGATCTGTTTGGCATTCAGATCTCTTCATAACCTAGTCTTTTCCTACCTTTCCACTCTTATACCTTACTCCCCATTACTTACTTCCTGATCCAGTGACGCTGGTCTCCTGACTTTTCTACGAGGAAGATACTCTTATCTCTTGGCTCTGGGCATTTTCTGTGACTGTCCCCTATGCCTGGAATGCTCTCCTGTGTCTGTTCCAACTACTAAACCTTCTGGTTTCCTTCCCAACTGAAATCCTGCATTCTATAGGAAACCTTTCCCAGCCCCTCTTAATTACAGTGCCTTCCCCTTGTTAATGATTTCCTATTTATTCTGTATGTAACTTTCTTTCTATATATTTTCATATTGTCTCTCCCATTAGATCATAAGGCTCTGGAGGGCAGGGACCACCATTTGCCTCTTTGTTTGTAGCCCAGAGTTTGGCCCCGTACTTGGCATAGAGTGAGTGCTTTAATAAATAGCAACTGATGGTTTGGAGCCAGTAGAGGCACGTTGCTTCTGTGCAAGTCCTTTGGTCCTTAAATGAGAGAAGTGTACAGGAAGAATGCATTATGGTAGGGGAGAACAAAGGAACTAAGAAATGAGAATACTGCTTACTTGACCAATGAAGGGTAGCATTGAACTTTAGGAAGTAGCAATGAGTAGATTTGAGTTTGGTTGCTGAGAGCGACTGGCTGAATGTGGTAAGCAGTAAGAATTTAGGGAGGAAGGAGAATCTTTTTTTTTTTAAAGCAAAATTGTAAGATATTTGAAATTTTTGCACCGTAATTCCAAGCATATTTGGTTATGATTACCTTCATTCTGTGAATGATAGTAGTTTATTTTTCCTCATTTACTTTTTGTTTGCCCTCCTGAGTGGGTGATTTTTTTTTTTTTGTAGACTAGTATTTGACAGTCACAAAACTAATCACTGAATCTAGGACTCTTCTTTTTAATTTATCATTTTAAAATTTTTATTTTTTATTCTGAATTTAACAAACATCAAAAAAAGAGAACATTGAAAGAGAACAGAAAAGGAGGATTATATGTGTAACCATGAATCCCTTAAAAAACATTAGCAGGCATGGTAGACACATGCCTGTTGTAATCCCTCCTATAGAGGGAGGCTGAGGCTGTGGATTGCTTGAGCTTAGAAATTCTGAATTTACCTGAGCACCTTACCTTCCAGGGTTGTTGTGATGATCAAATGAGATATTTGTAAGGTGCTATATAAATGCTAGCTGCTGTTACTATTATTGCTATTATTATTGTTATTAGCATTTTTAGCAGTGGATCTAGAGCATACTTTTTAAGGGCAATCCTTCCAACAAATAGTGTCGTTGATTGTCATTATTGGTGCAGAGCTACCTTAGTTACTTCGGATTATCTTCAGTATTCTTTTGATTTGGGGCTTCTTTGATGCTTAAGTGGATCCATTGATTTGGCTATCACCTCCAGACTGTTTCACTTCCTCCTGTTCTCTTCTTGTGTTACTCTTCTGTCTCTTTCTGTGAATACCCCAGAGAGGATCCCTTTAACATGCTAGAAGCTTCAGTCATACTGACTTTGGACATTTTCTTTAATTTTAATACTGGGGGTGATACTGAAACAAATGATTGTATTATCTTTTAGTTCAGACTTACAGACTGGATGGAGCATGATCCAGTACCTATTTTGTTGGGCATTAGTAGTGAAGAATTGGTCTTGAATGGAAAATATTGCTTAGAAAAGTACAAGGTACCTGAAAGCAAATACAGTGATTCAGTAAAGAGAAAATTGTGTTGAACAGCCTAATGTCCTTCTGTGATAAAGTAATAGAAGTGCTGATATGGAGAAGCTATAGATAATCTCTCTTATTTAAATCTATCTAGATTAAAATGAGACTTTATTTTTATGCTCCATATTATGTTCTTATTAGCAGATTAGTAAAATGTAGTCTAGTTCTGTGGTTTTTTAAACACTCTGCAGTTGTATTCTGTGGAATGGAATTAATTATCTCTAGAATCTAGCCCAAAAGTTAGAAAATGATGGCTAGAGGAGATTTTGTGCATATCCTGTTGTTAAGCCAAATCTATTTCAGCAAAGGATTTCCGTTGAACATGAGGTTGAGTGCCTAAATCTTGTGGATTATGTTACTGCTGGGTGGGTGAATTGTGTCTAGGTGGTTAATTTTTGTGGCTTAGAATCAGTAGTACTCTCAGATATGTTAGTTCTGTGACTGGTATTGTTTAATAATACATGATTAAAAACAAAACAGCAACCTAAAAAAAACAAACCAAAAGCCCCCCAAACCTTGGCTATCAGATATCAGTGAAATGTAAGATTCCATTGAAAAAATTATGAAAAAGATTTCCAATGAAAAAATTGACACTGAAGTGGCTTCAAGAGTAATTCACTGAACTAAATGCAAGCTAATTCAGAAAAAAATTAAAATAATGAAATTCAGAATTACATTTATATAAAATTACAGGATTGTTACAGAATTACAATTATACCTCATATGATTATTTAATTATATTGAAACTTTTTTTAGTCCATCTAACGCCAGTAACACCAGTCAGAAATGGGATGAATGGTAAAAATCGCAAGAGAATAATGCCTGATCCATTGACTGAACCTCCTGTGGTGGATCCTATTCATGAAGCTCGTATTTACTGCAATATTCCAAGCATTATTGAACGTAGTGCGGAAGGTACGTTTTGCAATATTGTGTAACAAATTCGATAGCTGTAACAAAGTACTTTTTTTTAGAGCTGTTTTGAAGAGTCACAAGTTTAAAATTCTTGGATATGGGAGGGTCAGGGAGGAATGATAGTAGGAATACAAGTACTCAGCCTTCCTTTTCATGGAAATCAATGGTTTATGTTGATAGATAGAATTTTGCTTTGTAGACAGTTTTTTAAGAAACACCTTTTTATATTGAAGCATTCCTATAAAACCTAGTATATCTTAACACTGTTTGCAAAACTAATGTTAAATTATGTATTTCTTATATGTAGGTCATGCACCTTATTATTTCAAGCTAGTATCTGTTCATGTGTTAATTCGTCATGGAGATAGATACCCACTTTATGCCATTCCTAAAACAAAGAGACCAGAAATTGACTGTACTTTGGTTGCCAACAGGTAAGCTGCATTTTAAAAAATCTTTTGCATATTTATAATCATTTTTGAAACTAACATGTTGTTTCCTTTGTTTTATATCATTAGCTGTTGCTGTACCTTATATGTTTTAGTTTTTCAAAATTATAGAGGTAACATTCTTCAGGATACTTTTTAAAAATGTGAATGAAAATTTTGGTTTATTTGTTTCAAAAAAAAAAAACCAAAAGTTATAAGTTCCTTAAGGGCAGAGACTCTTGTTTTATTCTTTGTATCTTCTGGATGACAATATGGCACAGTGGAAAGAACATATTAGTTATGGTGTCTGGAGGCCTGGGTTCAAATTTCACCTCTGAAGTTTAGTACCTCTATGACTTTGGCAGTCACTTTATCTCCCTGGGCCTCAAGTTTCCTCATCTGTAAAATGACTTTCTAGTCCTAGGTCCATGATGTTGTGATGCCCAACTAACATGATATCTTACACTGTCAGTAAATATTTGAATGAATAAATGGTGAAAACATCAAGAATAGGAAGTGGAAAATGTGAATATAAAAATTTTAAGATCTTGAAATTATAATGGTAATGACAAGAAAAAGTGTCAGATGCTGAGGGTGTATTTAGAGATGTGTAATGTTCACAAGAGGTAGTGTGGTCATGTGGCTAAAGGGCACGTTATAGTGAAGTGAAGACTTGGGTGCAAGTTCTGCCTCTCATTGTCTGTCTGATTGACTAATCACTTAGGTCCTCAGAGATCTCCCAAGACTGTAAATTGCAGAACAAATGTCATTGGTGGAGGTAATTTCCTTACCAAAAATCAAGTAAAAATTTCTGAATATGGTTTTCTTTATGTGGAGATAATATCTAAGATCACAAACCACCTCTTAAAGGGAAAAAAAAATGAGACAACAGATGTGATTTTTAAAAGTACTAACAGTGGTCTTTTTTAAAAATTTAATTTACATAATAGAAATATACTTATAAATTATCTAATCAAAACACCAGGAGAAAGGACTGTACTTGATTTGGGTACATATAGGGTAACAGAATTGAGGTGGTATCAAATTGAGTTCCTTTGGTCACCTGTGTACAGACTCTTTGGCCCAAATTAGAACTTTTACCTCTGTTTAATGATGTGACATGAAATTTTATATAATCACTAACTTGTGTTGATCACTTCTTAGTGTCAGATTTGAATCTGTCTGTATAATTAGGACTGAGTGTTTCAAATCAGTTCGTTTTCCACATCCAAAATTCTGTGGTACAGGACTCAGTGGCTTTTTGTTATAGTGAGATTTTCCTCCTTCCACTTATCATGTCCCTATAGGACAATATCATATTAACTGTTATAATTGTACTAAATCTGTTTGAACAACGAGATTATCAGTTCCATGATGGTTGGGACCTTTACTCATACACTTATTTTGTATTTCACAAAGTACCCAACACTAGGCTAGATATCGAGTAAATACTTATTGAATTGAATCAGATTACCTCCTGAGACTTGAATAGAAGAATATTAATTGATTTTGAGTCTTTACAGAAAAATATTTTTCAAAATTAATAGAATGCTGTTTTTCCAGTTAGATGCTTTTTACTTTTTTTGCTTTTTGGAGGGCAATTGGGGTTAAGTGACTTGCCCAAAGTCACATGGCTAGTAGTTGTGTCAAGTGTCTGAGGTAGAATTTGAACTCAGGTCCTCCTGACTCTAGGGCTGGTGCTCTATTCACTGTGCCACCTAGCTTCCCTGATGCTTTTTACTCTTGAATACTCATTCCATGAATTTATATGTATCAGTGTTGTTACTTAGTTTAAATTACAATATAAACTATTTGAATTTATTTTCTGGTACGAATGCTGCTTTTTTTTCTTAGTATTCTAGTGAAGAACTCATTACTTATACAGTTTATGCTGCATCGTTATTGACTTCCTAATGGGCATGCAAAATAGCTTTGAGGTCCTATGTTGAGCTTTATGCATTAATGTTTGTGATATAAATAGATATTCAAAGTGAAATAAGAAAATGTGGCCAATTCTTTGAAATCTGTAAGAATTTAACATTTTTACTACTTTTGAGTATTCAGCATGCATGAAGATTTCTGATGAGGCCAAGGTCAGGTATATTTTTATTGAAGAATTTATTTCATGGATTTGATGAATAAACACCAAAACTCATAATAATTTTAATGTTTAAAGCAAAAAGTGTTATGCCTGAGGTTTATCCATAGAGTATATATACTACTTAGTTTGGTTAACTATTGTCCAAAAAAAGGACAATTATATAGTTAAATTAGGGTGAAATGAATTTTTATTTATCCCTGTCTCTATCAGATTTAGTAACATCAGTATAACATTAAAATTTGTACAAGAAAGAAGCTCCTTCTGCTAAATAAATACTTGATTATAATTGTGTCCTCCACTGAAGTTCTGATTTGATGTCTTATCAAAAGGTAGAGGTTACCTTGACTTTTTGTAGGTTATGCCAGCAGCAGCTCTGGTAGGTTCAATACCAAGCTAGAAAGTCTCTGATTATGGGTCTGGTCATAGACTGTATGTCTTTGGTTTAGGGGCTAGCTCAGTTAAATTCAAAGAGGTTTGTCACCAGGTTGCCCACAAGTTGATAACTTTTTTTGCCTCAGCATCCCTTAAAGGTCATGTACTGTATTTGTGGGGGAGTCAGGATCTGTGTAAGGGAAAAAATTACCCACTCCAGAGATCATAGATCTTTGAAATATTGAAGTAATAATTCCATAAGTAAAAATTTCTGAATATGGATTTCCTTTATGTGGAGATAATATCTAAGATCACAAACCACCTCTTAATAAGGAAAAAAAAACCTTAATTAAATTATTTTTAACATGAAAAAGTATTTATGAATAATCACGCAGTGAAAACATGAAGAATTTAGGAAATTATTTCCTGTAACTGTTTTTAGTCATGTAACGTAAGTTTAATTTCAAGGTCATGCCCATAGTGCTTAGATTCTTAATAAGAATCCAGAAATACTGAGAGAAGCATTTTATGTATCTTAAGGGGTACAACCTATAGTTTATGAAGATAAGGATTAAAAGCTTAGTTTTCATTTTACAAAAATATTAATTTCCAAGATTGCAAACATTTTTATATATTAATTTTTAGGAAAAAAATTTGTATTTTCTGCCTTAGTGAAAAACATGTAACCTGTGGTGTTTTGGATAAGATGTGCCTTTACAAAGTGAAGTTTTGAGATTTATGTTTTTTTTGTCAGGTTACTAAAATCATTTTAGCATATTTAGAATCATGATTGCATCCATTTAAAATGTCACTGTTAATGGAGTTCAGGTGGTGAGAGTTTGCTGTTTAGAGCAGTTTGATCTTTGCCTTTCTCCTTGCTGTTTCTTGTTCTTAATCTAGCAGTTAACTTCTCTCTTTCAGTCACTGAGTAAACAGCATTTTAGTAATCAGTTGGAAAGTGTGCATTCATTCTTGTTATTTTGTTAATCAGGGAAAATTATTTATTACTAGATTTTTTACTTTTAAACTTAATTTTGTATTAATACATTGCAAAGATTAAAACTTAAGGTTTTACACTGGTTCTTTTTCTTTTTCTTGGCCAGCCAGTGGTTTGACTCAAGGTGCGTTTAAATGTGGTGTAAACATGCTAAAATGCATTAATCGTGAAAGTGAAGTGCTTATCATATGCTTCTATTCACTACAAGGTTAATTCTGCAAAAATACTGCTTTCATCATCTCATACACCTGCTAAAAAACCTCCAGTGACTTAGTCTAAGCTTCCCGGCATGGCATTCAATGCCCCCTACAGTCTGTCCACAATGTTTCTAATTTTATTTTCCTTCACTTCTCCTTCCCAGTTAATTAATGTACTGTCCCCTGAAACGTGACTAATACATTATTACTACCTTTCAGATTTTGCTCATGGCATTCCTATTATCTAGGATAGCTTCCCTGTCCTTCCCATCTATTTAAATCTATTCATCTTGCAAGGCCTTGCTCAAATCTCATTCATCCATGAAGATTTTCCAGACCAGTACAGCTTGAAGTCCTCTCTTATTCCTTTAAAATCCTAAGTATTTTTTGTCTGTACAACTCAGTTAATAAAAGGAAACAAATTATTTTGTGCATATATATATTTTACTCTCCTAACTGGATTATAAATTTCCTTTATAGCCCTACTTGGTAATCATTCAGTTGTTTTTTGTTTGATATATATCAAACTGAGTTAAATATTATCATTCTATAAAGTAACTTTAAAGTCGAATTTTTGGCTTTACATAAGGGCAAGATGCATGAAACAATTAGAAAGTTAGAATGTATAATAGAGTGCTAAATTATACAGTAAAATAAATATGTGAAATAGAAATTAGAGGAAAAAAATGAGTGGTCTGAACTTTTCAAGAAAAGCTTTAAATAGGAGGTGAAGGACTCAAGCTGGGACTTGAAGAATGACAATTTAATTGATTATAAGTGGTCAAATAATAATTAAATTTAATATTAAAAATCTGGTGATCAGTACATGGTTAGGTTTGTAGCCCTTTATCCTTGCAGCCAATTTTACCTTTTGATCTTTAAATATGGTTGGTGGATGAGAGGGAATACTCAGCATCAAAGCCTCAGGAGCCTACTAGACTCCAAAGACATTTGCTTGATTAGCTAACTAGCTAGCTCCAGAGAAGTTGAATTAGAAAATCATGATTAGGTCTAGAGAGGAGGCCTGGAATCTGATAACTCAGTAGCACACAGATAATTGGGAGCTGCCTGCCCATGAATGCATTTGGAGACCTAAAGCTCATCGTCTTAAGTATGGACTAAAATTGTTTATGAAGGACCATAGGTACAAAAAAAAGCAAATAACTTTGAACAATATGATTTGTTAGAATAAACCATTCAATTTATCAGTTTACAGTTTTGTTTTTGTATTATTACATGAAACATTTATTGGGCTAAATGTATTTTGGTTTGTCCTTTTTAGGAAACCAAATCATCCTAAACTTGAAGCTTTCATCAATCACATGTCAAAAGCATCTGAAGTCTTAATGGAAGGCACTCTTAGTACCCTGCCTCTTTATCCTAGTCATTCATTGTGTGAAATGGGAGAACTCACACAGACAGGTAAGTTTCTGTTTCCCAAGAACAGGTTTTTCTTTAGAGGTTATTTTCTGTGGCTGGAAATACTACCCGGTCATGTTTTTATATATTTTTCTATTCTTCCCTACAAATTTACATTACTTTTAAAGTTATTTTATTTTAAATCTGTTGCCTTCATGTAACTTTAATCTTCAAAAAGCTTGTTTGGGAACATAATGTCCAAATGAGATAATATATGTAAAACACTGAAAACCTTAAAACTTTATATAAATGTTAGCTATCACTATGGGTTATCATCAACTTTTGCTACATCAATTCTAGTGTTAACTTCCTAGCGTTCATTGGGAAGAAATTTGACTTGAAAAGATTGACCCCATCTTCTACCACATCACTAGGACAAGTGAGACAATAATTAATCTTACTTTGGTACTTCAAGGATCTGTTGTAATTGTGGGTACTCTCCCCATGTATTAGTAATTATTCTTCTAGAGTTACTGTTTCCATGCAGATGATGAGCCTTTCCAAATTTAGCTAGACTGGTTGTCAGAGAACATACACAGTCACTCACCTTTTAAACTAAGCTTTTCCAGCTTGGCGTGGGACCTGTCATATTTGATACTTTTTTTTGGTATAACTTTTGTGAGAACCCAGTGTCACTTCTTTTATATGATGATTAGAGTAGCAATTAGTCTCTAAACAAAAGAATTGTCATATTACATCAAACCAGTAACCCATCCAGTCTGTATGTGGTTGGCTTCTGAAAAGTGGCCTCAAGGTTGATGATGTAAGAGAGTACAATTTTCTTCATGAACTCAGCCTCATTTTCAAATGTTTAGGGTCATTCCCTGTACATTTATTTCCAAGTCCCTTTAATTATGGACCAAAGAATTTATCAAAAATTTATGTATATAAACTTAGATCTTGTTTATATTTTAAATCTGCCATACTTCTTGAGGTTCAATTCAGTTCAACAACATTTATTAAGTGTCTTTTGTGTACAATGCACTACATTAGGTTTTAGGGGATAATAAAGCAAAATGGAAAATGAATCCTCACCTCCATCTGGTGTTCCATTCTATTGCAGATAACAGGTTCCTCAAATTTCTATATTTTACTGTAATATAGGACTCTCTTTTTTGCTAGAAAAAATACTGTCTTCTCTCTTTCAAGTGTCAAGGAGAGACTCACCTGTTTGTTCTAATATTTTAAGATTTGATTGCGTTCAATTCATCAAACATTTGTTAAGTGTGTGAAACACTTTGCTGTTCACTTGGAAGGAGTTTTAGATAAGATAGGATTCCTTCTCTCATATGGAACTTAGTCTAGTGAGGCTATTGCACATAAAAAACGGTAAATCATAAGAAGTTCTGAGGAAAATACAAACTCTGATACACAAATCATTTTTAACATATTTATGTCCTTCTGGAGTTCATGAACTTCAATCATATCCCCTCATTGTAGAGTGAAGAATTAGGAATTTTTTTTAATCTTTTAAGAGTTCTCCCACTTTGTTTAGTAATAACTTTCTCTTGTTTGCCCTTATTGCATCTTTTTTGAGATTTGTATTCTGGGTGTCTTCTGTGGCTTATGGTTTTATGCAGAGTTGACAAGTGCTTTCCTCTTTGTTTTTCCCCTTTTGAGGATGCCTAGCATATTGTTTGTCTTTTTTTGACTGTAGTCAGCAGCACATTTTGCATGTCTTCCCGAGCGTATTAATGACGCCTGGACCTCTTCTTTTGATTGTACCTGATAGATTAGAGCCACTACTTATATAAACTTAGTATGGATTATCTTTTCTTAAATATTATATTGTATATGCCTACATTAAAAATTTATCTCTTAGTTTTCTGTCTAGCCATGTAGCTTTATGAAATCTGGGTACAGTTTTTCATCATCAGCTTCACATTTCACTACTTGGGATTTCTTTTGAAATTATACTGTACCCTACCTTTTAAATACTAAGATTAATGGGTCTTTAAGAGTTTAAATTGCTTCTCTTGAGACAGTAGTTCTCACTAGCTCAGGAATGGGAAGGTCAAATGAGAACATAAAGGGATATTAATAAATGAGGGAATAGTAGCAGATGAGTAGATTTTTAAAAATTTATTTACATTTGATTAAAAGAATATATCGAGCAAATTGAAGCTTCATTCTTCCCTACAAATTGAAGAATACTTGCTAATGGAGAAGAAAAAGTCCTCCCTCTGCCCTTTCTAGTTATAGATTTCTCAGCCAGTTGCTTATATATGGTAGCTGATATTTTCATCCTTTTGGGAGGATCCCTGAGTAGTATAGAAGACAGCCAGGGACTGTTCCCCAGGGAGGTTGGAGAAATTGAGTAGACGTTATGCTGTCTAGGAAAAGCAGGTGTGGAATAAGCATTATCATACTATTCCTGTAAGTGAAGGACAGATATCTCTCTGCCATCTCTGCCATATAAATTTTTATGCAATTTTCCTTCATGAATTGATGATGGTTGTCCAGCTTGCAAAGCTGAATTGGGTTCGGATATTTGTATTTCATATTCATTTAAAAAATCATAAATTTTAAGATTGATTAAACTTTTATATACTTGTCCCTCATACTATTCTATTTTTTATGCGCTCTCTTTTACTTTCCTTCACCTCTTATATTCAGGAAAACTTTTGTTGTCATTTTTGTTAGGTGTTGTTCAGCATTTGAAGAATGGACAGCTCTTAAGAGACATTTATTTAAAGAAACACAAACTCCTTCCAAAAGATTGGACCACAAAGCATCTTTACTTAGAGACAACTGGAAAAAGTCGAACTCTCCAGAGTGGACTGGCTTTGCTCTATAGTCTTCTCCCAGATTTTGAGTGGAAGAAAATTAACTTTAGGCACCAGTGGAGCACCATATTCTGTTCTGGAAGTTGTGATTGCCCAATGAGAAATCAGTATCTAGAAAAGGAACAACGTCGTCAGTACCTCTTGCGTGTTAAAAATAACCAGTTAGAGAACACTTATGTGGAAATGGCAAAAATAGTGGGGATTCCCACGAGGCAACTAAGAGCTGCTAACCCTATAGATTCTATGTTATGCCACTTTTGCCACAATGTCAGCTTCCCTTGTACCAAAAATGGTTGTATTGACATAGAGCATTTTAAAGTTATCAAGACACATCAGATAGAGGATGAAAGAGAGAGACGTGAAAGGAAACTTTACTTCAAGTACGCACTACTGGCCTCTCATCCTGTACTTAACCAGACGGTCAACCGGATGCTACGCATTGCAGAAGGCAAGAAGGAAGAGATTTTTGTTCTTTATTCTGCTCATGATGTCACTTTGTCGCCAGTTCTCAGTGCCTTGGGTATTACTGAAGCCAGGTTTCCAAGATTTGCGGCCAGATTGGTTTTTGAACTGTGGCAAGATGGAGAAAGACCTGCTGATCATTTTATCCGTATTCTTTATAATGGAGTTGATGTCACATTCCACACCTCTTTTTGCCAGGAACACCACAAGCATTCCAGCAAGCCTATGTGCCCTCTTGAAGATTTTGTTCACTTTGTCAAAAGGGACATGTTTTCAGTCTTAAATAGTAGTAGTTATTATGATGCATGTCACAGAAAAACATTTTAAAAGAAAATCATTCAGTATTTTGTGAAATTTGTGCTGGTACAGAAGATGACCACTTTTGGTTCTTTCTGATTCAAAAGGTACAACAGTATTGCTCTGAAAATACTTAGAAATCCCAGTTTGGTACCATATAGGTTGATTGACTTGAATAGCAAATAATTTGCCATGATTTGGTACATGACCTAGTTCATTAATTTGGCATAGTTCTGCTTCATTGAGAAACAGAGGTACTCTGCTATAAATTGATGTTGCTTAGAATAAACGATTTTCCCTCTTATACCAGAGTAGATGAGTCTGGGTTGTCGATTCAGAATTTTGTTCTCTTGACTGCCATGGTACTATATACTATGTAACCAATAAACCTCATTCACAATGTTTCTTAATCCTGTGCAGATGTAGGTACTCCTTAAATGGAAATATTCCTAAATTGGATACCCAACAGCTCTCTACTGTGATTGTACTTGCAGAAGTAATTAGAATACCAAGAAATTTATGTTGGTTCTAGCAGGTCTTTTACTAGCAACATAATCTTGGTATAATGATCTAATTACGAAAGAATATGAGGAAAATGATCATTAAATCAGGATGACTCGAATAGTAAAATTATTAAGGTACTTTATGTTCATGATGATAAAAAATACTGTGGTATAAGATCACTAAGTGTGTTTTAAATATTTGTCTGCTGTAGCAAAAGCTGGATATGCTGAGATTTTGATATGCAATTTTAGTATTTTTGTAGTCTAGAAAGATATTTTCTAAGACTTGTGTTAGAAATGGTGTACTAATCGCAATTTCCTGTATTTTCTTGATATTCAGAGATTTATGAAAAGCCAATTTCGGATATCTTTGATGAACATACTACCAAAAAATAGCATTAGTGGGTAATTATTGTTGCCCAGCTATGGAACCGAATACATTTTTAAACCACTTTTGTCAGTTACAAATTGTAAAATCTGATTTGATTTTTAAGGAGATATTTGGAGTAAAACTTCCTTACTGGAATAATAAATTAATCTTTATAGTGATAGATTTTTTTTTATACTTTTAGAAAAGATTCTAATTTAAACTCTGATATTTGAAATAATGGTGCTAGTTAAATCAGAGGAAATGTAATCCATGAGTGAGATTCTCTAGTGTTATTGGCATTCCAGACGCTTCTTTTTTATTTTTTTTGCTCAGTGCTACATTTGAATACACTTGTTTCTATCAATAAATTTTTGAGAAATGTTTGTATATTCTGTGGTTCATATTATGTATGCTGATTACATTTGCTGGTTTTTTTTTAAGATTTATCTTGAATGCTTCTGTTCTTGCTTTTAAAAACTTAAGTGTTATCACTTGCTGGCATTTTACTGCTAATTAGATTCTTTACAACCACTCCAGATATATCTGAATGAGAAATTCTAAATATAAATATTTAAGAACAAAGGTGTGATCAAGAAGACTTTTAAAAAAATCAAATTACAACTAGATAGGATAGACAAGACACTCTGGATAACAACCAGCACCCAGGTATGGCAAGGGATGTTGTCTGCCAGGATTTCATATATCAATAAAATTTTAAAATTGTGGCATTAATACATTAATCCCAAAGTCTGGTGATTGGTTTGAAGCCATGGTGTTAGTAGAGAGAACATTAGACAGATATGGGAGTATCAGTTCTGTCTCTTAGCCACAAGGTTATTTTAGGCAACTCACTTTATTTTTATTTTATTTTATTTTATTTTTTTTAAGCAATCGGGGTTAAGTAACTTGCTCAAGGTTACACGGCCAGTTATTTCTGGGTGTGGTGCTGAGTGTCTGAGCCCAGGATTCGATCTCCAGGTCATCCCAACACTGGAGCTGGTGCTCTTACTTGCTGTGCTACCTGGCCGCCCCAAGGCAACTCACTTTAACCACAACTACCCCCCTTACCCTACAGGCTCTTTAACTGGAAAAGGACAATGCTGTATTTTTTTTTTCCAAATGCTTTATTAACTTCTGATTTACATCATTCATTTCCGCCAGATTTTGAGTTACAAATTTTCTCCCCATTTTTCCCCTACCCACCACCCCAAAATAGCAGTCTCACAGGATATCCCCTTCTCCACTCTGCTCTCTCCCATATTTTCTCCATACCCCTTTCGACTTTTCCAGTGGATCTCTATGCCCCAGTGCCTGTATATCTTATTTCCCAATTACATGTAAAATAGTATTAATAATAGTGTATATATATACATATATATGTGTGTGTGTGTGTGTATATGATTATTTGATTTTAAAACTTTGAATTCCAGATTCATTCCCTTCCTTGTCACCCACCCTTACTGGGAAGATAGGCAGTTCAGTATAGGTTGTACATGTGTGGCTAATGCAAAACAATAACATAGTAGATATATTGTAAAAGACTGACTATGTTTCCCTCCCTCCTATCCCACCTCCCACTTGTTCTATTCTCGTCCCTTTTCAAAAGTGAGTGCTTCCAACTTCCCCCCCCCCCCCCGCCCCAGCCTGCCCTCCCTTCCAACATCCCCCCTCTCATCCCCTTCCCCCCTACTCTCCTGGAAGGTGAGATACCCTATTTAGTGTGTATTTCATTCCCTCCCCAAGCCAAATTCAATGGGAATAAGGTCAACCCATTACCTTTTGCCTTCCTATTCTTCCCCTCCATTGTAACCATTTTCCCTTGCCTCTTCTTTATGAGATAGTTTACCCCATTCTGTCTCTCCCCATCTCCTCTCATTATGTTCCTCTCTCACCTCTTAATTTCACCTTTTAAGTATCATCCCTTCCTATTAAATTGGTCCTGTGCCCTCTATGTATACCTGTAAGTATATATACACACATTCACATATGTATTCATATGCCCATATACCCTCATATATAGACATACATATATTTCTATTCCCTTCACTGCTGAGAAAATTTTCATAAGTTACAATTATCGTTTTTCCATGTAGGAATGTTAATAGTTCAACTTTGATAAGTTCCTTATGATTTCTTTTCCCTGTTTACCTTCTCATGCTTCTCTTGCTTCTTGTATCTGAATGTCAAATTTTCTATTCAACTCTGGTTTTTTCAGCAAGAATGCTTGAAAGTCCTCTAATCCACTGAATGAACATATTTTCCCCTGAAACATGATACTCAGTTTTGCTGGGTAGGGGACTCTTGGTTTTAATCCCAGCTCCTCTGACCTCCGGAATATCATATTCCAAGCCCTTCGATCCCTCAGTGTAGAAGCTGCCAGATCCTGGGTTATCCTGATTGTGTTTCCACAATATTCAAATTGTTTCTTCCTGGCTGCTTGTAATATTCTCTCCTTAATTTGGGAATTCCGGAATCTGCCTATAATATTCCTAGGAGTCTTCTTTTTGGGATCTTTTTCAGGAGGTGATCGGTGGATTCTTTCAACCTGTATTTTGCCTTCTGGTTCTAAAACATCAGGGCAGTTTTCTTTGAGAACTTCCTGGAGGATGATTTCTAGGTTCTTACTTTGATCATGGCTTTCAGGTAGTCCAATAATTGTTAAATTATCTCTCCTGGATCTATTCTCCAGGTCAGTGGTTTTTCCCATGAGATATTTCACATTGCCTTCTATTCTTTCATTTGTTTGGATCTGTTTAACAGCATCTTGATTTCTCATAAAGTCACTAGCTTCCATTTGCTCCAGTCTAATTCTGAAGCAATGATTCTTCTCATTGAGCTTTTGAGATTCTTTTTCCATCTGGAAAATTCGGCTTTTTAAGGCATTCCTCTCCCCATTGCCTTTTTGAGCCTCTTGCCATTTGAGTCAGTCTGTTTTTAAAGTGTTATTTTCCTCAGTTAGGCTGTTGATTCTCATTTCACAATTTTCTTGCATTCTTCATATTTCTCTTCCCAATTTTTCCTCCACTTTTCTTATCTGCTTCTTAAGGTCCTCTATGGCCTGTAACCAGCTCGTATTTTCCTTTGAAGCTTTTGGTGCAGGAGTTCTGACTTCGCTATCTTCCTCCTGTTCCATGCTTTGCTCCTTTTTATCCCCAAAATAGGAGTCTAGTGTTGGAATCTTCTGTCTCCTTTGTTTCCTTTGCCTGGTCATTTCACTCCTCATTCACTTGACCCCTGGGCTTTTTTGCTACAGTAGGACTTTGCCACCAGACAGGGGAGCTTTCATCCCAAATGCTGTATTAGATGGGTGCCCTCTCTGAAGCCTCCACATGCTCTGGCAAGCTTGACATACACCCTAGACTGCAATCCAGATCCAAGCAGGTTAAAGCAAGAGTGATTTCCCCTCAGACTGGTGCTTGGTCCCCCTACACTCTGCAGGCCAGCAGCTGAAGCTGCCAAGTGGTGCTGGCTGGCTGTGCTGGCGTCTCAGAGGCTTCTCACCCCCGGGGGCAAAAGCCACGCATTCCCACTTACTGGTCCCAAATTCCAGACTGCACTGACCTCTCACTTTGTCCTTCGCATCTATGTGTTGATGAATCTGGAAATGGCCACAGTTGCTGCTGATCTGGAGTCCCTCCTGCTGGTGGCTGGTCAGGCCCGCCCTGGGGCTAAAGCCTTGGCGAGGGGCTGGGCTTGGCTCCCAGAGCACTGGCCGATTCCTGCCGGCCTGCCAGGCTGTCCTCAGTGGGAGGTTAGCTTCTCTGTGTCATTTTGTGGGTTCTGAAGCTCCAAAATTTGTTTAGAGTCCCCTTTTTACATGGATTGGGGAAGGTGGAAGCTGGAGCTGCAGGGAGGTCCTGCTTCTACTGACAATGCTGTATTAGATGATCTCCAAAACTGGTCTTTCTTAGCTTTATGATTTTATGAAGTTTAAATTTGTGGCAGATTTTTACAAAAAATTTTATTAGTAATTCATTCATGTTGGAAATTTAAGAGAACACTAGATATATCTATGGGACAGTGTGGGATTGTTAAGATGTATTTGAGGACTTTGAATTTGACAGAACAAACATTGTTAACCAAAAACAATATCACAAGTCCATGAGACATTGTGTTGCAGCTAGATTTCTTACAAGAGAAATGAATATGCATGTGGAACCCTAAGCAAGTGCATAGAGTTCACAATTCATACAGAAGTTTGCATATTTATGACAGTACAACAAAGGAAAAAACAAAAATTTCCTCCTAAAGGGAAGTGGCATGGGAGGGGGAAAGGTGGAGTAAATGTGAGAAAAGGACAAAACCCCCATTCCTTAACAATATATACATATATACACGCACATATATATGTATTTTATGTATATGTGTGTATATATGTATGTACATATATCATTCTTTTTCAACTTGAAATTCTGTGTTTTTGTTATGATAACTTTTTTCTTCTTAAATCCTTTTAAAATGATAAAAATGAACATAACATACATAAGGTTATATTGATAAGTCTAAGTCACGATTCTCAAAATTTCTGTTCTCAGGACTCCATTATACTTTTAAAAATTATTGAGGATTCCTCACAGAGTTTTTGTTATGTGAATATGTTTGTGTTATGTTGGTTTTTATCAAGCAATATTTACTACGTTAGAAATTAAAATATCTCAGTAGTATTATGAAAATTGTTTTGACCTCATGGACTCCCTGAAAGGGACTCAGGGGCTCCTGGACTGCAGTTTGATAACCACTGGTCTACAGCACTGTAGTAGAGTTGAGCTGACTAGAAAGATTTAGGAAACTGTGTGATTATGCAGCAGTATGCATTGGCCAAGCAATTTGTGAGTATAAAGTAGAAAACTTGACAGTAAATTTTTGATTTTCATGTTGGCTGGTGGCAAGTCAATTCCTGCCCCCTCCCCCCCCCAAGGCATTTGGGTTAAATGACTTGTTCAGGGTCACACAGCTAGTGTCAGGTTGGGTTTGAATTCAGGTCCTCCTGCCTGCAGGGCCAGTGTTCTATCCACTGTATCACCTAGCAAGGCATTTTCACCCATATTCCTACTAGATCATTTAATGAAAAAGTTTGGGTTATGCTTTATTAATGTCCATTTGTATGGCAGCCAAAAGACAACAAACCAAAAGAGCAAGTCTAAATGAAGAGTGATGTAGATGAGGTTGAGTTAACTAGAATGGTTCTGAAAAAACTAGAATGCTTCTATGGACCTGAAACGTTTGATTTTCCTGGGAATCAACAGTGAAACTTTCCTAGGCCCTGCTGTTCAGACATTTACAGTCAGTTCAGTTTAAATCAGTAAACATTCATTGAGCACAGTTGTGCAGATCACTGTACTAGATGCTGGTAGAACTCCTGAGACAAGCCATTATGCTTTTGGGCAACTCTGATTGGTAGGAAGTTTTTCCTTAGGTGAAGCCTAAATTTGTCTTTTTTGTAACTTTGATCATTACCCTTAGCTTTGCCCCTTTGGAACTAAACAAAAAAAAGTAAGATGCATCTTTTATGTGATGGCCCTTCAGATACTTGAAGGCAGTTCCCCCCGCCCCAATCTTCTCTCAACTAGACATACCTAATTCAACTGGACCCACTATAATATGAACTTGAGGACTTTGACCTACCTTTAGGCACAAACTGGTTAATCAATGTCCTTAAAATATGATGTGCAGAACTAAACAGGTTTTTTTTGGGGGGACGAGAAGGGGGAAACAATTGGGATTAGGTGACTTGCCCAGGAACACACAGCTAGTAAGTGTCTGAGGCTGAATTTGAACTCAGATCCTCCTGACTCCATGGCCAATGTTCTGTCCACTGTACCACCTAGCTAGCTCTCTGTGCATAGTATTTCAGAAGTTGTCTGAGCAGGTCAGAGAACAGTGGGATTTTTGACTCGTTTTTCCTTGATGATATGCCACTCAACATTGTCTAATATTGGCAGCTAAGTGGTACCATAGTATACAGAGCATTGGGCCTGAAGACACGAAGACCTGAGTTCCAATTTGGCTTCAGACACTACACTAACTGTATGGCCCTGAACAAGTTGCTAAACAAATCTGTTTCAGTTTTCTCAACTGTAAAATGGGGATCCTAATAGTACCCACTTGCAGGGTTGTTTTGAGGATAGCAACACTGGCATTCACTAGCATATAGTGCTTTCTGCATGCCAGATACTATGCGAGGCACTTTGTAATGATTAGCTGATTTGAGCCTGTCACCGATCCTTGGAGGTAGGTGCTGTCACAATACCCATTTTACAAATGAGTAAACTGAGGCAAACAGCTTGCATAGTCATACAGCTTAGTAAGTGTTGCACCAGGATAAATGGGATGATGTTTGTAAAATACTTAGCACAGAGCCTGGCATTATAATAAACATTTCTTCCTAACCTTCCCTCCCCATTAGTTTTCTCTCATGTCACTCACATTGTTGAGCTTGCTCTACACTAAAACAGCGTTTTCAGATGAGCTGCCCTCTAACCATGCCTCTCTCATATGTGTGAAGATGATTTTTTGAATCTAAGTGTAAAACTTGATATTTATCGCTATTAAATTTAATTTGATCTTGGTAAGGTACTCTAGCCTATGAAAAGCTTTTCAAATTCAGACTGCCATTCAGTATGTTAACATCCCCCTTAGCTTTGTGTAATTTATAAATTTGACAAGCATGCCTCTAGGCCTTATCTGAGTCATTGATTTAAAAACAAGTAGAGATTCTGAGAGGCACTCTACTGCAGTTTCCAATATGACATCAAACCATGAACAATTATGCTTTTGTTCCAGCTATTCACCCAGTTCTGAATCAATACAGTTGTACCATTGTTAAGCTCTCAGCAAATCCAAAGACAACTCCATAGCTAAACTCAATTCACATTTACATAGTACTTTCCTAACAACCTAATGAGTCAGGTACTTGAAAGATCACACATACCCATTTTACAGATGAGGAAACCAGTTTAAGTGACAAGCCCTATGGTGACCCAGTAAGTTTTAGAACCAGGATTTGATCCAGGTCTCCTGATTACCAAGTCCAGTGCTTTTTTCTGTTGTTCCATGTTGCCTTTCTATAACTGAACTTGGAAGGGAATCACACCTTTGACCAACCACTCCAAGGATTTCTGAGACTGAACAAAACTTATTTATGAACAGAATGAAATACTTTTAAATTGGCTTCCTTAGGAAAACTCTTAGGTATGCTGGAGATGACTTCCATTCAAACATTTATTAAAGGCCTAGTCTAAGCTAGGTTATGGGGATTTAGAGACGAAGGGGAGCTCCAGCAAGATGGGTGAGTGAATGGTCATGCCAAAGCCCAGCTCCCATTTATCACGTTAAGTCAAGTTAGGTGCCAAATAAAATAAATGCAAATTGGTAAAAGGAAAGTTTTCACATGGAAAAATAGGAAGGGACTGCAGGGACTGACCAAATGAGTATACAAAAAGGCCTGATGATACAATAAATAGTATGGGGTAAAAGACATGAAATCTCCAGAAAAGGGGAATGATGCTATGATAACTGCAAATTGATTCCTAACACAGATTGGTTCAACTACAAGTAGCCTTAGAGCCATGGGAGAGCTTAATAGAAGTTGTTAAATGTAGATATAAAGTCAAATTAGAGCTCTTAATGATGATTAAAACAAAAAAGAGTTGATGGTTTAGAATGAAAAGTAATGACTGATGTCTCCCACCTATTGGCAGAGGTGGGGGGCTATATATACAGGTATAGAATGAGGTATGGGATGAGGCATACATTTTTGGACATGACTAATGTATTGATTTTTTTTTTTATTTATTGAAAGGGATGGTTCTGTTGGGTAGGAGAGGGGAGTTATTGGAGAAAAGGTGGACTGCAAAAATAAAATTATATAACAACAATATAATTAGGTCAATAGCCAACAAAATAGTAAGAATACTTGGGATCTATAGGAGCAAAGGCAAGTCTCCTTGAAGACAGAGCATAGTAAAATAAGCCAAGAATTATCTCAAGATGAAACAAAACCCTAAATACTATACTCCAGGAAATTGTAACAAAAAAAAATCTGCCCAGAAATATTGAAAATGGAGAGCAAAGCACATAGAATTCATAGGGTTGTTGGCAGAAGAACCTCAAATTCAGATCAGAAATGCAGCCAAGTTCCAGAGCTTTTAACATTAAACAAAGGATCTTGTAAGCAGCTTAGGAGGAAACTTTACATTTCAGAGAGAGATATTCTGAATCTCCTGACTATTCATCACCATTAGAAATGAAAGCAAAAGCTAAAGCATGACATCTTATTAAAGCAAGGGCAATAAATTTCTAGCCTCTAGATAACATTGTGTAAAACTTACCAATGAAAAAAAGGATTTTATGTTCAGTATAAGGAAAAAATTTGTATTATTCTTATGGAAAAAAAGTTATGTGTATCAGCCATTTGGTATGCAAATTCAAAGAAAAGAAATAAGTATGGTAAATAAGTCCATATACCATGATGGTATTAAGCAAAAATAAAATAAAATCAATGTTTACATGCAGCAAGGAGCCTAGAAGGCTAGTAGTGCCTTTTAGAAATCTTCCCATGTCTGATAGTCATTAAGAGAACAAAGAGAAAGCATTTACTGCAAAGCCACTGAATCAGGGTCAAAAATATTTTTTTTTTTTAAGATGGGAAGGGGAATATGTTAATAGGACAATGGACTTGGAGTGGGAGGGAACATTGAAGGTAATTTGGTCCAACTCTCTTATTTTATGGATGAGGATGACTGAGGCCCAGGGTGAGTAGGGGATTGATGAATAGTAGAGCCTGGTAGGTATTGTCTTTTTGGATTTAAAATTCACTTAATTACATGCTGCCTCCTTCATGAATTAATATTTCTACTAATGGTGTGTCATGGGTGAAGATGTTTCAAACAATAGTTTAGGTTGGGTTAGGAAGGATCCCAAAATGCACAGCAGGGCTGGGTGCTGGAGGGGTCAAGGCTTGACTGAGAACTCTCAACTTAGGTGATGATCATTGAGAGAACAAAGAACAAAAAAGAAAAAAAGGAAAGTCAAATCCTGGCATATCCTAGAGGAGGCACAGAGGGGGAAAGGAAAAGAACTGAATTATAATTCTGGAAGTGGTCACCACAGTTAAATATCATTTCAGCAAAGATGTGGGACAGTGGGGACTGAGTAGCAGGGACCCAGAAGCATGTTAAACAAAGTAAATGTGAAAAAGAGTAAAACAATAAATACAATCGAGGAATCTGCTTTTCGGGGGTGGCGGAGGGGGCGGAATGGAAGGAGGATAGTCTGTCTGAGAAAATTGCGATCAGATTATTTAGAGCAAAACAAACAAACCATAGGGTCCTAGTGCTTGTTTAAGAAAAAAAAAGTGTGAAATTTGAGAAAGAGAAATGATAATTTTGAAAGTTAGTGGACTATTACAAAATAGAAGGAACTAAATGGATTAGGAAACAGCCCAACTATTTGCTTCATACAATAAGCTTCTGAAACATAATTTCATATACAGAATTAGAATTAGGAATTGGAATAAAACTTATTATACTTCAGATGTGGTAAAAAAAAAATAGGAGATGGAATAATGATTTCAGATAAGGCAAAAATAAATACTGTCAAAAGATATGCAAAGAAAAACTGTTTTGCTTAAAGCTATCATTGATAATGAACTAATACCGTTATAAAATATTGTTGTTGATCAGTTGTTTTGGTTGTGTCCAACTTATTAAACTTCACCAATTTGGATGGATAATGCCCTGGTCTGTGTAGTTTTCTGTATTTGTAGGTTGTACATCCATCTAGCTATCCGTGCATACAGCTTCACCATCCCTTGGCTTCCCTGTTAGTCCATTTAGGAATGGTTTGGGGTTGAGGGGAACATGCTTTATATATGTACAATTACAGAACAATGTATACAGAAGTAATAGAAGAATTAAATAATTGTAGAGAGATTCAGTGTCTATAGTTGGGCTGTACTATTACAATAAAATAGGGAGGCTGAGGGCAATATGGACAGAACACCAGGCCTGGAGTCAGGAAGACCTGAGTTCAAAGCTGATCTCAGACACTTAGTATGTGATTCTTGGTCTAGGTGTATTTTGGCAATGTTGTTTTAGGATCTGATCCCACCCTTGGAAGGTCCCCAAACTAAAGAGGGCCACTGGAGAATTGGCTGAAAACCAGGCATTTTTAAAGCATTGCTATAGCCAAGGCTCTGTAGGATTTCAAAGAATTGCAGGACAGGTTAGGGAGTTTAAAGTCTAATGGGAAAGGAAGCAAATATACTCAAAAGTAATATATTAGTATGTAATACTATATTATTACAGTATTACCGATGTAAAGTAGCATATAATGTGTTAAATGAGTCATAAAAATACAAAATGTCATGAAAATGTCTTTGTTTTACAGACAGGCATGAACATGGGGCCAAAAAAAGTTTATATTTTCTGCTCTTCACTTCCCAAACCTGCTTTCTCAACAAATCCTTGGTCTCAACTCATCAAAAAACTATTTTAGCTCCAGGCACAAAGTGCCAAATCTCAAAGAAAATTCAATTATGGATACCTCCTTCCCACCCCTTCATCCTCAGTCCAGTGCAATTCAATGCAATCCAATAAACACTTATTAAGCACCTCCAACAACAATGTGCCAGGCACTGGGCTAAGCACTAGGGATACCATTAATAAAAAGAAAGATGGTCCCTGCCCTCAAGGAGCTTACCATCTAATGGGGGGAGACAGCACACAAAAGGAGGCAGGAAAGTGGGGGCAGTGCCAAGGGGTACTGAGCACAGGGCATCTTGTTCTGTGGAGTTTCAACTAGGCAGAGTAGCAGATGGATAGTAGAATGAGTCAGTCATCTTGGTGCTTTATAAGGGAAGGCATTGGAAGGAGTTTGTTACTCCACTCTCCAGCTCTCCAAGAAGAGGGCAGAGGAGGCTGAGAGAACCGTCAGTCAAAATTAGAGTCAGCAGTAAAGTGGTGAGTTTAGAAGTGACAAGCTTAACAGGAGAGGGGCATCTTGTTCCCTGGAGTTGAAGCCAGACAGAGCAGCAGCAATGCTTATTAAGTTCTATGTATAAAACATGGTGGTAGGCACCAGAGATTACAAAAGTAAAAATCATCTTTGCCCTCAAGGTGTTTGCCTTCCATTAGGGGCATACAATATGTACATAGATAAGTATAGTACAAGATAATCTGGGGAACCAGAGAGCACTGAGATTGGTGGGGATGGTGAATCAGGGAAGGTTTTATAGAGGAGGTGGCAACTGAGGTGAATCTTGGAGAAAGATATTTCTGACAGATGGATGTGAGGAGGCAATGCATTCCAGTCTTGAGGGACACTCTGTGGGAATACAGGAAGACAGGAGATAGAAATTGAGTTCCAGGAACAGCTACTAGTTCAATTTGGCTGGGAAACAATGCATGAAAGGGAGAAAAGGCTGGAAAGGTAGACTGAAGGCAGATTGTAGAGAACTTTAAAAGCCAAATTAAACAATCTGTATTTTACCCCAAAGGCAATAAAGAGCCACTGAGCAGGGGAGTGATACACAGGACTATTTCTTTTTTTTTTTTAATGTTTAAGAAATGTTGTTATTGATAGCAATTGTTTTTCTATCACTTTCACTTCCAAATATATTTCTTACTAATCTCCTAATCAGGGAGCAAAACAAAGATTTTTTTTTTTTAAAAAGGGAAAAAAAGCAGTTCAGTGAACCTAAGGAACACTTACATTGTCTGATAAAAGATGCAATATTCCACTCCCTTAGTTCCCTTCCTCTACAAAGAAAAGCTACAATTTTAAAAATCGTTCTCTGAGACCAAGTTTGGTCATTATAATGGTACAATGCTCATTTCTTTTTCTCGTTTTGTTGCTGTTCTTTCTACTAGCATTGGTGAAGTCACTGTTTATTTTGTTTTCTTGGTTTGGATTTCTTCAGTGTCTCAGTTCCTCTGAAGTCTTCCATTACTTCTCTGATTTCTTCATGTATTGCATTCATAGACTGTCAGTTTGTCTAGCTATTCCTTAATTGATGGGCATTTACTTTGTTTCTAGTTCTTTGCTATCACAAAGAATTCTGTTATGAATATTTTGCTTTATATTGTACTGTTATTTTTGTATTTGACCTTTTAGGGACATATGCCTATTAGTGAAATATCTTGGTCAAAAAGTATTGATTTTCACGGTCACTTGTTTGGCACAATTCCAATCTGCTTTCCAGACTGACTGGAATAATCCATAGCTCAATCAACAGCATATGGATGTAATTGTCTTTCTGATGTCCCTACTTCCATTTGTACTATTTCTGTTTTTTTGGTCATCTTTGTCAGTTTGCCAGGAGAGGTAAAATCTCAGTTATTTTGATGTACATTTCTTTTATTATAATTCAGTCTTTAATATGTTGTTAATTGTTTACAATTCTTCTGAGAATTATTATATTATAATAATTCAGTCTTTAATATGTTGTTAATTGTTTACAATTCTTCTGAGAATTATTTGTTCATATCCTTTGACCGCATATATTAGGGATGGATACAGGCCTGTTTAATAGGAAGACTGTTGGTGGAGGGAAGGCTCAGCTAGGTGAAGTGTACATTGGAGAAAGATGAGAATAGAAGTAAGGAAACCATTTAGGAAGTTATGACAGTGGCTGAGGTAAAGGGTGTGAGGGCTGCACCAGTCTAGTGGCATTATGAACAGAGAGAAGAAAACAGGAGTGAGAGATGTCGTGGAGGAGGTAGAATCAATAGGATTTAGTAAGTGATTGTATATGGTAGAATGAAGAAGAGTAAAGATTCCAAAATGGAGATAATTATGACATCCAGTTTAGAAAATTGAGTGTCTGGGAGGCTGTTGGTCCCCTCAACAGAAATAGGGAAGTTTGGGGGAGGTAAGAAGTTAAGGGGTGTGGGGAAGGTGAGTGAATCTCTAGAGATCAATTGAATTAAAAAAGAATTTTTTGAGTACCTGTTCTGTACCCATTCTTATTCCCATAGCCCATTCTTGGTCTATGTTATTCATTTGTTTTTATCTTGTCACAGAAAGAACCATATTATTTTGTTCAGTTGTTTCCAGTCATGTCTGACTCTTTGTGACCCCATTTAGAGTTTTCTTGGCAAAGATACTGGAATGGTTTGTCATTTCCTTCTTCAGTTTATTTTATAGATTAGGAAACTGAACCAAACAGGATTAAGTGACTTGCCCAGGGCAAGTGTCACAGATAATGTCTGAGGCCAGACTTGAATTCAAATCTTCCTGACTCCAGGCCTGGAACTGTATCCACTTCACCACCTTGCTGCCCTGGGAGAAACATACCATACTTTTACTGACTGCTATGCTATATGTAACTTCTAGGGGAAATCATATTCATACATACCAGCTTGGAAACATGCTGAACATTTAGTACATAGGTGTTTGATTTTGGCATCTTTAAGTGACTTGGACCAATTGATGGTCATATATCTACCCATTGCTAAGTCTTGGTGCAGATTTCTGTTTTATAACCTCTTTTCTGGGATTTCCTCTTGCTTTTTCCTTCTCTAGTTTCCCATTTTCAAGTTGAGGTCAATACAGGCTGTCTCAAAGTCTTAGTACTATTATACCACCTTAGTGTGCTCTATCTAGCACTTCTTAAACTGTGGGTTGTGACCCCAAGGTTTCTGAATGCCCAATGACCAAAAATTAATTAAAAATCAAACTCATAATGAATCTGAGATATTTCCCAATTCACTTGCCCATGTTGTATTGTGCAACTTCACTGCAGCCTTGGTTCTGGACACAAAGCATGCACACTTTGCACTGCACATACCCTCAGGCCACACAATGGCTTCTATGAATTTAATTACCAGCTCTATACTGATGATTCTCAAATTTATCTATCCTATTTTAAGTGCTCTGCTGACCTCCAATCTCACATCTCCAACTACCTTTCAGATATCTCAAACTGGATGTCCAGTAGACATCTTAAACGCAATATGTCTAAAACTAAACTCATTATCTTTCTTCCTAAACTTTCTCCTTCCTCCTCCTAACTTCCCTATAATTGTTGAGGTGACACTGTCCTCTCAGGCCCTTCAGGCTCACAAACTACATGTTATCTTCAATTTCTCACTATATCTCACCTCCCATATCTATCCTGTTACCAAGGCATGTTGACTTCACCTTTGTAGCAGTGCTCAAATATCCCCCCTTCTCTTCTCTCATACTACCACCATCTAGGTGCAGGCTCTTATCATCTCATACTTGGACTATTGCAATAGCTTGCTAATGCCTGCCTCATGTCTCCTCCCCACTAATCTCTTACCCCCTGCCCCAATTCATTCAACTGCCAAAGAGATTTTCCTAAAGCTCAGGTCTGTCCATGTCACTCTCCTACTCATTAGATTCCAATGACTCCCTGTCACTTCCAGGATTAAATATAAAATCCTCTGTTTGGCATTCAAAGCCTTTCATATAATAGCCCTCTCCTGTCTTTCCAGTCTTCTTATATTTCACTCCCTGACACATACTCTTTGATGCAGTGACACTAACCTCCTAGCTGGTCTCTGAACAAGACATTCCATCTCTTGGCTCTGTGCATTTTCTCTGGCTCTCACACATGCCTAGAATTCTTTTCCTTCTCATTTCTACCTACTGGCTTCCTTTGAGCACCTACTACAATCCTCCACGGGAAGACTTTCCTAACCCCTCTTAATTTTGGGTGCCTTTCTTCTCTTAATTATTTTACTATTCATCCTGTATATAAATTTATTTGTACATATTTCTTTGCTTTTTGTCTCCCTACTAAAATAGTGAGCTCCTTGAGGGCAGGGAATGCCTTTTACCTCATTTTTTTAATCCCCACTGCTTATACGTGGCACATAGTAGGTGTTTCATAAATATTGATTGATTGATAGACTTTTAACTTTCAATAGCTTAAATAATAGCTTAAAACTGCACTAAGACTTTTGTTATTATTTGTTATTTTAAAGTTATCTGCATAATATTTTGAGCTCTGGAATGATAAAATACTTTATAAACTCAATAAACAAATGTTGCTTTATTGCAAATGATCATTTCTTTGATGATGAAAATTATATTTGGTTATAGTATATGTTATCAATAATAGTGATTTTTTCCCATGCATATTAGATCTAAGGTTGACAGGAGAGAAAAACAATTAGCAATTAGAATTAAGATTTAGAATCTTTCTTCTGCTTACACTTCTTTTATTAAGACTAATGGCTTGCCATGGAGGAAGAGGGGGGAGGAGAAGGAGGGAGAGAAAATTTGGAACTCAAGGGACTGTGGAAGTGAATGTTGTAAACTAAAAGTAAATAAATGTTTAAAATAAAAAGAGACTGGATTTGGGCTTAAAGGACTTTGGTGCAGATTGTCTCTGTAGTCTACCACCTGTATAATCTCAGGCAAATTGTCTGACCTCTCTTATCCTCAATTTCCTTATCTGTAAAGTGAAAGGATTGGGCTAGATGGCCTCAGTGGTTCCTTCCAGTACTATGATCCTATCACTCAAGGTCCCCTGACTCCAAATTCATCCCTCTTTCAGTTAAGAATAGTAAATCTTTATAACAAATGTAGTCACTATCAATAAAAATAAGCAAACAAATATATAAATATGATTTTTAAAAAGGCTAATGGCTTAAGTAAAAGGTTCTACTTTCAAGAGAGGCTTTCACAGACTGGTTTCTTTCTAGTAAATGGAGGAGGGGAACACAGCCACTTTCATTTACTGAATTTGAAGTTTATATGTATTGTTGAATCTTAGAATCAGAGTATGTCAGAGCTGGAAGAGACTTGGAGATAATTTAGTCCAATCTTAATCATTTAAGTCAACCAAAAGATATTTGCAGAGTGATATAATGAATAGAGAGAGCTGGTCTTGGAACCAGGATGATCTGGGTTCAAGACCATCCTTTGACATATACTGACTTTGTGACCCTGGGTAAGTCACAGTGCTCTAGGTAACCCTCTAAGACTATAAATTGCAGATAAGGTGCTGTCCTGCATTGATAGAAAGAGTTTTTTCATTAGAGTTCCTTATATCAATAAAATTAGAGATTTATCCCTTATTCTTTATCAATAATCATTAGGCACACATTTCATAGATATAGGAAATGGATTTAAGAGAAGAGGAGTAACAGCTGGTTGTTGGTAGTTATGTCTTTGCTATTGTTCAATCATGATTCTGACTCTTTGTGATCCCATTTGGTATTTTCTTGGCAGGGATATTGGAGTGACTTGCCATTTCCTTCTCTATCTCATTTTACATTTGAGGAAACTGAGGCAAACAGGCTTAAATGACTTGCCCCAGGGTCACACAGCTAGTATCTGAGGCCAGATTTGAACTCACGAAGATGAGTCTTCTTGCCTCCAGGCACTGTATCCACTACACCACCTAGTTGCCCTAGTCAAGTCTAGAACTCATAAAATCATAAAGGGACTTCAGAGATCATTCATCTAGTTTAATTCCCCCGGTCCCACTTCTTAAAAATACAAATAAAGAAACAGACTTAGAGACAGAACATGACACAGTGGAAAGTGTAATGGGACTAGAGTCAGAGAACATGGGTTGGAATCCTGCTTCTGCCACTTTTGTGACAGGTATGATTTAGGGCATCAGTTAAGCTCTCTGGGCCTCAGTTTCCATATTTGTAAAGTGAGATAGTTGGACCAAATGACCCCTAAAATCTCTTTCAGTTTTAAACGGATGATATAATTGATCTGCCCAAAGTCACTTCATGGTAAGCGTCAGAACTGGGGATCCCACCCGATGTCAGATTCCTAATCCAGTCATCTTATTTTCCCACTACCTTACATTAATTACACTGTCCTCTGGGGGTGAAGGTTTATAACATAACTGATTTATTTTGAGCCCATACTGGTCACTGACTTCAAAAATTCTCTGAAGCAGCATGTCAGTCGGAATGTGAGCTTTGTCTTTCATGGGTAGCTTTTCTTCTTTGCACCTAATAGTATCTGGATTGTAACTGAAGCCAGTTTTTTTCATCTTTTTTTTTTTTCTTCTGGCAGCAGAAAACACTCTACTCTCTGCCACTAGGTGGAACTACAAATCTCTCTAATATTTTCCCTGGGTCCTCAGATACATTGTGGAGGTGAAGAAGAAGCCCCCGGGCTGTTTCTCTAGCCTATCTTGTGTCTGACTTGCTGATGAACACCCTCTCCCCCAACCCAGCAGGTCCTTCTGTTCTTTTTTCCTCTCTCCTATTAAAATCCACTCCCAAGGAAGATGCTGAAAAGCCTGCGGTTCAACTGGCAGATGAAGTTTGATGGCTTACCTCTCTCCAAGGGGTGATTTGCATTTGGATGGGTGACAATGCCTTAAGTCACAGAAGCTAATGTTGGAAATCCAGCCAACAGGTCAGGTGGAGAGAGAAGTATTTGGATGGACAAGGTGGGGTGGTGGTGATCTTGGTGTCCCTGAAATCATACTGCATATGTTAGCTACTTGTTTCATCCAAGAGCTATTTCTGAATTCCAGAGAGATCTGGGCATCCCTGGCAGGGATGCATTTGTCACAATTGGTTTGAAATTCCCAAAGAATGGAAGCTAATTTGAGAGGGATTCCCCACTCTGCTTTGGGTACAATATGGGGTAAGTCACATCCTCTTTCTGGGCTTCAATTTCTTTATCTAAATGAAGGGTTTTGACCAGATGATGTCTAAGGTCTCCTGCTGTAAATCTATAGTCCAATGAAGACTTTTGAAAATAAATTGGGGGGAAATCCTCTCATTTTTAATATCTCTCCCTGCTATGATCTCTATTTTATAAAAAAGAAAATTGAGGAAAAATGGAATTTTTTCCTCCCTCTTTTTCTAATTGACTGATCATAGTATATTCATAGAGTTAGAGCTGACTTTAGAGATCATATGGTCTGACATCCTCGGTTTACAAAGGAGGAAAATGAGGCACAGAGAAAGAGAAGATGTGCTGTTTAATTGTGATAACAGAAAAATATAAGTAAAAACACAGGAAAAGATATAGAAAAACACACAAAACAGCAAGTTGCTATCCTAAGAAAAATTTAAGTTATTTGTCAGCAGATTATGTCTTTTTCATGAATTTAAAAAAATTAGAAATATTTCTTATATTTCTCTTAATTTAATTAAATTCAATAAGCATTTAGTAAGTGTTAAACAATGTGCTGTGTACAAGGGCAAAAAGAAAACTCTCACTACCCCCAAAGACCTATGTTCTAGGGGGTAGATGTGTGTGTGTGTGGAGGGGGTAGGGGAAGGGGAGATAAGGATACTACATTTTGTTGTTGTTCAGTCATTTCTGTCATGTCTGACTTTTTTGTGACCCCTTTTGTTGTTTTCTTGTCAAAGAAACTGAAGTAGTTTGCCATTTCCTTCTCTAGCTCATTTTCCAGATGAGAAAAGTAAGGCAAACAGGGTTAAGTGACTTGCCCAGGGTCACACAGCTAGTAAATGTCTGAGACCAGATTTGAACTCAGTTCTTCCCGACTCCAGGCCTGGCACTCTATTCACTGTTCCACCTAGCTGCCCTGTTAAAGCTACAACATGTATCTGAATAAATAGATAAATATGACATAGATCCAAAATCATTTTGTAAGAGGGAATTAGTATTTGGGGGGATCAGGAAAGGTTTCTTGTAGGAGGTGAGCCTTGAAAGGAGCTAGGGCATCCAAGAGTCAGAGATGAGGAAAGAGAGCATCCCTAGGATGGAGGATAACCTGGACACAGGCATGGAGACAGAACCCTCTATACTTATTTGTTAAAATCTGGGGAAATTTTAAGTGTAGGAATGGAAGCATAATTAGCATAGTATGTTCAAATAGGCAGTAAGGCTATTTCTTTTTTTTTTTTTTTAAAGCAATCAGGGTTAAGTAACTTGCTCAAGGTTACACAGCCAGTTATTATTTCTGGGTGTGGTGCTGAGTATCTGAGCCTGGATTTGATCCAGGTCATCCCGACACTGGAGCCGGTGCTCTTACTCGCTGAGCCACCTGGCCGCCTCTAAGCAATTGGGGTTAAGTAACTTGCTCAAGGTTACACGGCCAGGTGTTTCTGGGTGGGTGCTAAGTGTCTGAGCCTGGGATTTGATCTCCAGGTCTTCTCAACACTGGAGCTGGTGCTCTTACTCGCTGTGTTACCTGGCCTACCAGTAAGGCTATTTCTGACCAGAGTGAAAGGTTTGTATTAGAGCACAAAAAGAAATACAATTAAAAAGGTGGGGTGAGTCAAGTTTAGGGAGGACCTTAAAAGCCAGGCAGAGAAATTTTATGCAGTAGAAAATAGAAAACTATTGGAAAGGCTTCAGGGAGAGATTTCCTGATTTTTAAAATCCCTAGATAAAGATGTGACCCCCCCTAGAGAAAAGTTGGGAAAATGTTGTGGAAGGGATGAAGAAAGAGAGAAATTTCTAATTTTCGAGAGAGAAAACAAGTTGTAGGTATGCCTACGTGTGGTGTATAGTGTGTTGATGTTTGAAGGAAGGTGATTAAGAGTGGGATGGAGTCCTTCAGTTTCAGCTTTGGATTCTCTCCATTCCTTTGAACAAAGAGCCCACAAGATAGTCTCCAAAAACTCCAATGAGTTTTTTTCTGTGCTTTTCTTTTTCTGAGTTTTCCCCACTTCTTCAAAGGCCCAAGTTTCTTGCAGGAGACTCCCAAAACCTCACAGTTTTTTTTTTTTTCTGTTCTTTTTTGTTATTTCATGTCCAAATGTATTCTAAAAAGAAAGGTTGTCTTCTCACAACTGCCAAGTCAGTGAGAGTGTGAATCTATACAACTACCACCAGCAAGAAAGTTGAACTCAGTTTTTCTGGCAAATAGCCAGTTATCAACTGAATTAATCAGCTATTCCCCCTAATTCGTTTGTGGGTGTTGGTAGCCTCAAGAAGGCAAGTGAATACAGACTTTCTGACTTCAGAAATCTACCCTCCTTAGTGGGAGGGTAATTCAAATAGAATCAGCTCTAAGCCCCCATCTCACCAGAAATGCTTCCTCCTTCCTAAATATATATTTCATAGTTCACATAATATAATCACTTCCCATAGAGCATGTTCAACTATATAGAGCATTTTATTATTGGCATTGGAATAACAAAAACGGTAAGCTACTTTGAGAAATGACCACATGACTGTCTTTCCTCAGCTTCTCTTGGTCTCAGGCAACCTTCAAATGGTATATAGGCCACTCTGAACCCAGAGGCTCTAGGAAGGGCACCCCCATGCCGTTGTGTGCTGTGGTCAGCTTAAATTGTCTGGAGAGAACAAGCAGATTGTTAAATTTTCAGTGTGAACATTTATACCTCAGAGATCAGCAAATGCTATAAATCAGAGCTTGATTTATTGTTTTATTGATTATATAGACTTGAAGTGATGGAGAAGATGCCAAAAATTCAGATCAAACTTAATAGTTTTTCCTTGAATGCCTCTCCTCACATACCTCCTCTCCCCTCCCCCACCACCTCCAGTTGTTAAATATTTACTCCACTGTAATCAGGCAAAGGAATGTTGACAATAAAAAACAGTTTCCAAATAATGGTCTACTCATAACCTCATACCATCTACTGGGGCTAGTCATTGGATCAAGAGTCAAGAACTTTGAACTGAGAACTTGATTCTCTCCTCCACAAAACATGGGACATAGGCTTGGGATCTGGTACAGACTGACACACCTTTACCATTCAGTATGCCATTGCTGTCAGGGGCTTCCTTGTCTGCCTCACCACTTTTGGAGCAGAGTGAATGAAGGCAGTGGTAAGGCCTAGCAAGGGCTGGATAACTTTCTCCATTCTGCCCCAGCTTCTCTTACTTTGTTCTCTCATTTCCAGTGGCCAGGAGGGATGTCACATCTCTTCCTACTTTCTCCATGTCCAAGGACCTCCCAGGGCATCTCTCTCTTTCTGTTGCTTCTACCGTCATTTCTGTTTTCCTTTCCTCCCTCATTCCCTTACCAGGTAGCTGAAGACCTGCTGCTGCTCTGTGAAGGGTGAGAGAGGTCAGACAGAATGAGAACTACATGACCTATACTATAAAATCCTACTTATGACCTTCCTTTATTCATTAAGCCTTTCCTCCAACCCTTACTGACTTTTACTTTCTCTGAATTCCTATAGAATTTATCTTTGTACTTAAATTTTGGCACTTATATATTACTTGTGTCACAAATCTTGTCTCTCCAATTAGACTATGAGCTCCTATTAAGTTGAGATTGTATTTTGTTCTTTTTGAAAGACTTCAGCAACTTTTTCAGGGTTGGGTACCTATTATGTGCTCAGTAAATACTTGTTGAATTGAATTTGAATGTACTGATTTTATTTTCATCCAGATGTTGAAGGTTAGGGTAGATGCAGCCTGTGATGATCTTTACAAAACTGGCCAAGTTCAAACCTTCCATAATAGAGGGTGTGTTTACACAATTGGGGTTCTGTTGTTTCCTCTCCACCCAGATCTGGACTTGGGCTATCTATATTCAAAGTCTGCCAAAAGGAAGTGCTACCTGGCTTAATACATATTCATTGGCCAACTGCTTGAATAGTCAGTATGGAAAGAGAAAGTCCTTTTAATAGAAGGTTACATTAGCATTCCTGGAGACTCATTAAGTATTTACAATTTCCTGAAATAGTGTATGATATTTTCCCTTTGGGTCCTACCACTAGTAGATAGAAGTCTACTTCCTGTGTTTATACATGCAACAATAAATTTTTGATGAATTATACTGGAAATTCTTTGTTTGGCTTATAGCTGGCAAGTAGGACCCCTGTTTTCTTTCTTTTCAGAGCAAAAACCCAAGTAGGTGTTTCCCAGGCTATATTTAACAACTCCCACAGGGCAAACAATTCCAGAGCTGTGTGAGAGAGAATGCTTCCTTTGGAAAACCCCTTGGTTAATGAGGCCTTCCAGGAAGACCACAGCTGTGGCCACAAGATGTGGAAACAGCTGGTTGATTCAGCCAGATGAGGAAAATAATCAAGTCGACAGGCAAAAACTTAGTTCAACTAAGTGGGTGGGTATCATCAAAGCAGCATGGCAGCCATGAAGGGAATAAAACCACTGGACTTGGAATGAAGAGTTCTGGATTTTAGTTCTGGCTACACTCCTACTTACTTGCTTTGTGATCTTAATCCAGTTAGCTTCTCTGGGCCTTGGCTTACTCATCTGCAACATGACATAACCTGTTGTATCTAGCCTGTTTAAGCAGGAATTTAATATATGTGGTGTTTTAGGGAGGTTAATTTGGCAATGTTCAGTCAAAGAAGCTAATAATCTTAGGCTGTATTAGGAGATGTCCAGGATCCAGGGATATGGAAGTGAGAGTTTCTCTGTTCTCTATGCCAGTCAGATCACATGTGAAATATTGTGGTACTGTGGGTACCATAGATTAATAACCCAGAGAGCATCTACTGGAGGATGGTGGCAAATAGTATGGTGATAGATGTTTTTCTTATGATATGTGGGACTAGATAATAGGAAAGGGGATGTTTTGGTTGGAGAAGACTTTGGTGGGACATGATACCTATTTTCAAGCATTGAAGGACTTTCATGTGGGGGAAAAAGATTAAAGTATAATAGATTCATAGATTTAGAGCTGAAAAGGACTTAAGGGGCCATCAAGACCAACCCTTTCATTTTTATAGTTGAGAAAACTAAGACATAGAGTGACTTGCTACATATCTAGTGTCTTTGGCAGGATTTGAACCCAGTTGTTCCTGTCTCTAGGTCTAGTGTTCTACTGGAAAAGATATTCACAGCAGGCACATCAAGGAGCAAAGGATGGGAGCTGTGAAGAGTAAATCTAGGTTTGTGCTCTATTTGGCCTCATAGGTTAGGTTAGAGCAAAAACGCAGGTTTGAGGATTTACAGATCAGTACTCGAGAAGCTAGTGCAAGCTTGATCTTTCTAACATGAAGCACACACATACAATGTACACACACATACATTATATGGTTACACAGATAGATGGAGATTTGGCTATCTAGGGTCAGGTTCATTAACATGAGGAAAATGTGTACAGTGGAAAAATTTGAGTGGGAGGATGCTGAGTGGGGTCTTTTTAAGGGGGAAGTCATACCTGAAAGGTAAGGCTTCTTTGGGTTAGACAATCAGCACCAGATGTGGGAAGGGGCATTCTTAATTAGACCCAGATGTGCTAGGGAAATTCCACAGGGTTGCTTAATAATACCATACTCAAGTGGAGGAGTTTCCTAATTGGGACCAGAAATTGGGTGAGGGTTTGAATTGGCAATTTGGGATTCCAGAACAGGGTATCAATGCGCAGCCACTGCAGTTGGTTGGGAGCCTTGGCCAGTCAGGAATTGATGTTATTCACAGGATCAGAAAGAGTCAGGGCAGTGGAAAATTACAGTCTCTGTGTTATTACTAACATGTTTATGGTCATTAGGAATAGTTAGCCTAAGTGTCTCCATATTGGAGTCCTATCACTTATAACTACAACATCAAACAGCATATTTTAAAAATCACATTTATTACAACTGGATACAAGGAAACTCCAACAATTAGAGCTATCCAAAAATAGAATGGGCTGCTTTGGTGAGGTGGGTATGTTCCTCATTGGAAGTGATCAAGCAAAGTTTGCTTGACCACTTGCCAGGTAAGTTCTCAGAAAGGATCCTTTTTCAGGTATGGACTGAAATAGATGGCTATTGAGGTCCCTTCAGATTTGTGATTAATTGGAGGGAGGAGAGACTATGTACTTAGGGATGTCTAAATATTGCTAAGTGGCTGTATTTAGGCACGAGATGACAAGATTATGGTCATATAATGGAGTTATAGAGTGTTAGAGCTAGAAAACACTTTTGAGATCATCTAACCCAACTCCTTTATTTTGCAAATGAAGAAACTGATCTCAGAGTGGTGTGGTTGAGGTTCAGATGGAAAGGAGGAACAAACACATGTCAATTTCCCTCTTTTCTCTCTGCTTTCTCTTTCTTGGTTGCCTTATCAGCTATAGCTTTAATTATCATCTCTATGCCAATGACTTCAAAATCTATACAACCAGCCCCACTCTGTCTCCTGAGCTTCAGCTCTGCATTACCAATTGCCTATTGGACATTTCAAACTGTATGTCCTGAATCATCTTTAATTCAACATCTACAAAACAGAGCTCATTGTCTTTCCCCCTCAATCACACCCAAACTTTCAAATTTCCATCAAAAGCACCATAGCTCTTCCAGTTATTTGTAAATTAGATATTATCCTCACTTCTTCTCTTTACTTCATCCCACGCATCCAGTTTGTTGCCAAACCTTGCCATTTTTGCCTTCATGACGTCTGTTATATCCAATCTCTTCTCTCCACTCTCACATCTGCCACCTTAGTTCAGGTCCTCCTCCTCTCTCCCCTAGATGATTCAGAATGACCTCCAAAATCTACCCCCCCCTTAAATATCTTTCCACTTCAATCCTAAAAAGATTCAGTGAATTTCTTTAAGTACAGATTTGACCATGTCATTCCACTACTTGGTAATATCTAGTGGCTCCCTATTGCTTCTAGAATAAAATATAACTTCCTTTGTTTAGCTTTTAAAGTCTTTCTCAACTTGACCTCAACCTGCCATCCCAGTTTCATTGGCAATCACTATTGCTTACACATTCTGTGATCCAGGTAAATTAGCTTTTTCTTTGTTCCTTGCACACATCCCCTATCCCCATGCCTTCTTACTAATTATTCCCCATACCTGGAATGTTCTCCCTCCTCATATCTGCCTCATAAAATTGATCTCTTCCTTCAAGACTCACTCAAGCACCACCTTCTATGTGAACCTTTTTCTCATTCCCTCAATTGCTAGTTCTCAAACTACCTTTTATGTATTTGTACTTATTTGTATTTATTCTCTTTACATTTATTCTATCAATGCTTATACAACCCAGGAGTCAAGCCTGAATCATTTGTATGAGACTCTTTTCATTGTTAGGGAGGATGATGACCCAGTACTACATACCTGTGTGAGGGGAAGAGTTGGCCTTAGGGCTTGTGAGAGAGGACAATTTTTTTCTTTCTTTTTTCTATTTTTATTAATTAATTTGTTTATTTACTTTTAGTTTACATCATTCAGTTCTGCAATCCCTTGAGTTTCAAATTTTCTCCCCCTTTCTCTCCCTCCTACCCATGGCAGCATGAAGTCAAACATTGAATCTATAAGTACGTACACATTAAACGTTAGTCAGGTGTAAAGAAGGATTATAACTAATGGAATGAACAATGGGAAAGAGGAAAAAAACAAAACAAGAAAAAGAAAGAGAGCAAGTAGTTTGCTTCAATCTGCATTCAGACTCTGCAGCTCTTTCTCTGGATGTGGACATCTCTTTTCATCATGAGTCTTTTGGAGTTGTCTTATAACCTTACATTGCTGAGAGGAGTCCAATATATCAAGGTTAGTTGGAAGACAACTTTTCTTGCTTCAGCTGTGAGGGAAGATCCTCAAGGATCCTCTGGAGAAACTCAGAGAGAGAGGAAAGGATTTGGGAAGTAGAAGACATGTAGAGGAACCAGTGACTACTCTACACGTCCCTGATTTCCAGCTTGCTTCTCTAGAAACTTTGGGAAATTTCCCCTTGGATGAGATTGGACTCTATCTCTCTTGCTGAGATATTTCATTCCCACTGGGATTCACTTTGAGTATTTTCTGCCATAGTCTGATCAGTACAACTTCTTTGAATTCTGTTTACTATTGCTTCGATAAATGGATTTATTCATTATTCATTATTTTTGATGGTCTTATCTGTAACATTTGGTGGGAAGGAACCAGGTCTTTGGCTATAAACTTGGGATAATTTTTCTCCTTTAAGAGACAGCAACCAGATAAACAGCTTGAACCTAAAAATCAATTTTCCTAAACTAATAATATCTAGGGTGGAATAGATAGGTATAATTCTAGTCTGGTACCCCTCTCTCTGAGGAGAGCAGAGTGGTCAGTCTTGTGGTGACAATTTCCTGTTCCCTTCCATTCAGGAACCAAAGGCTTATACAAAGCCTACATGACAGCATACACCTTACAGCATGTTTGGATACCCTGTACTTATTGCCTCTCCTATTAGAATGTACACCCTTTGAGAATAGGAGTCATTTCATTCGTTGTATTTGCATCCCTAGTGATGGGCATATATGGTGCTTAATAAATACTTGTTGGTTGATTGTCAAAAATTCATGTTTATAGAGTACAAAGTGCTTTCCTTGTAACAAGTCTTGTGGGGTAGGGATCAGATAAAGTATTATTATTTTCATTTTACTGATCAGAAGCCTGAAAACTCCAAGAGGTTAAATGACTTTCCCAGGGTCATATAGCTAGTAACTATATGTTCTCAGAACTCTGTTCTCCATATGGATTTTTCTGACTCTCCAAAATAGTTCTTGATTCTCTGCATCACCCTACCTTGAAGTTAGTGAGCCTATGGGTCTACCAGAACACCAGAGCATTTTCTCCTCTGAGATCAACTGCTCACCAGCCAAATGCTTCTTCCTCACACCAGGTTGTGTTGACTCAGTGACCTAAGCTCTGGGCTGGGGTGAATGGGAAGCTGTTGCTATGGGTTACCTCTATCACCTGCTGCAGATGAGGTTTATAGTCCTACTATTCAGCTGACTCTCTTTGTTAACACAGCATGATCACTCCATCCCTGCCTAGCTGACTGGTGAGGATCCATCCCCAAATTGCTCAAGGAAAGAGAACCATCCCCAGAAGCCACAGTGGTTTGTAAGGGATTAAGAGTGGAGCCTGCTAGGGTGAGCAGATTAAATTCCAGTCCATGAGACTAGTATCCTGGACCTTTTGCTGAGGCACTCAGAAATGCCACCGTGAGTAATCTCCTGCTTCTTTCTTAGCCTGCCAGTCAGATCAATAGGGTCTTAGGCAGTGTTTGGCATTCTCAAAGGAAGGTGGAGTCAGTTAGTGAAGAATAATTTATAAAGCATCAACTATGTACTAGTCACTGTGCTAAGTGTTGGACATATAAAGGAAGGCCAAAAACCAGTGCCTGTTTTCAAGGGAGAGAGAAAACATGCATTAAACAACTGTGTATAAACAAGATATAGACGGGATAAATTGGAGACAATTTCTGAGGAAAGGCACTAGGATTTTAGTTGAACCTTGAAGGATGCCAGAGAAGGCAGGAGACAGAGATAATATGGAGGTGACTTGGAGTATTTTACTATGCTCGTGCACCTTGTATGAGAAAGGGATTTTAGACTGCACTCAAATGATACTTGATCAGAATTTATGATTTCTGGGACAGGGTTTTGAAATTCAAATAAAACTGGAAAGGATTTTAAAGATTATTTAGTCAAGGGGTTCTTAAAAGTGTGTGTGTGTGTGTCTGGTGAAATCTATGAATCACTTCTCAAAATAAAATTTTTATATTTTATAAATTTTAAAATAAAGCACATAGAGTTACAAAGGAAACTAATTGTATTCAAATAAAGGTTTAATTTTTTTCCATTCAAATTCATGGACCTGAAAAAGCATGTTTGAAATTCAGGTTGAGGCAGATGGGTATAATTATACCTTTTTAGGTATAATTTGTTGTCATATGGAAAAGCATATATATATATATATATTCATATATATTACTAAAGTAATTATTCTGGAGTATTACCCAGAAGCAAGAGTTCTGATTGCCAGTTTGTGTCATATATGAAAATAGTTGTCATATGGAAGAGGAATTAGAATTGTTTGCTTCTTCCTATAGGGCTGAACTATGGACAATGCATTAAATTATATATAGGTATGATCTGGGTAATACTCCCAGAAATTCAGTGTAATCACTGACTCCAGATTAAGGACCCCTAATCTAATCCGATTCCTTCACTTAACTGAAGGAGCTGGAGGTTCCAACTTTAAGGAATGCTATTTTAAAACAGGAAGTTAAGGAGCAGAACCAGGATTTCAATTTAAGTCCTCTGCTTCGGTAGTTAGGACTTTTTCCATAGCACTTACCCAGGAGGCAAACTTTTGCTTAAATTTTGTATGCAGTGAATCTGTTCTATTTCCATATCAAAGAGAAGCTGAAGGACCCTACATTTTAGATGTGCCACTGCAGGGGGCAAAAAGTCAGCACTCCCATTCCCCGAAGTGAGAGCTCTGCCCTAAATAGCCCAACCACCCAAGGGGACTTCCCAGACTTTCTAACTTCCAGTCAGTAGGAGAGTGAAGCTGCAGAAATGTTTCTTTTAATCCACGTTTCTTTTAGAGAAGCAAAACGGAGCATAGGAAGACTCCACAGAACAGGTAGGGAGTTTTCTTGCTGGGGTTTGAGAGACTGCTTGTAAGTCTGAGGTTTCTGAAGCTTTAGCTCCTCTCCCTGGGGTACAGTAACACATCCAGGGAGTGCCATAATGGATGGAGCATTGGTCTTGGAATCAGGAAGCCCTTTCTTCAGCTCCTGCCTCAGTCATAGTTGCGGGATGCAAGATTACTTAATCTTGCTGCATTCAAGTTTTCTCATCTATAAAACGGGGATAATAATAGGGGATGATGAATAAATAATAATAAACAAGGATAACAATGAGGCTAATAATCACAGGATTGTTGTGAGGATCAATTGAGATACTGTACTTAAAAGGCTTTGCAAGGCTATATAAATGTGAGTTGCTTTTGTATAGATCCTCTTTCTACCTCCCCTACACACACACACACACACACACACACACACACACACACAGCATCTCTTCATTAGTACCTATCTCATAGGATTGTTGTAAGGCTCAAATGAGAATATCAAACGCTTGGTATACTTTACATAAATAGTTATTTTTGCTGATATCTGTGCACTCAGAAAAGCTGACAATCAGAACTCTTGCTTCTGGGCAATACTCCAGAATAATTACTTTAGTAATATAGTAATGGTGGTGTCATGATTACAAAGCTCTTCCATTGACATCACCTCTGACCTTTGAGAGGCACAAGAATTATTTTTAGCATTTTGCAGAAGAGGAAACTCAAATTTAGAGAGGTAGTAACATTCCCGGAGACAGAATTTGAGCTAAGGTTTTCTAGTTCTGGGTGCAGTGTACTTTCCACCATACTATATGCTGGGAACTTGAAATATTTAGAAGATAATGTTTGTTGCATCCCAGGACATGGGCTGGGTCTATACATGCACAACCAACAGGTCATTTTGGCTGAGTCAGTGTGTCTACTTGGGCAATAGAGATACATGTGACCAGGTTTAACTCTTATTCTAGTTCATCAGAACAGTGTGTGTGTGTGTGTGTGTGTGTGTAAAATATGGTTTCTGGTTATATGGAAGCTAGAGATTTGTGTGATTCTAAAGCAAATGGTTGATTTTAAGTCTCAATTTTTTTTTTTTGGCGGTGGAGAAGGCAGGGCAGTTGGGGTTAGGTGACTTGCCAAAGGTCACATGGCTAGTAAGTGTTAAATGTCTGAAGCCGGATTTGAACTCAGGTCCTCCTGACTCCAGGGATGGTACTCTACTCACGATGGCACCTAGCTGCCCCTAAACCTCAAAATTTAATGTGAATAACAAATCAACCTAGGGACTTATAGTTATGTTAATTTAATAATAAACTAGTTAGTAGAGTTTCAGACAGAAGTATCATTAGTGTCTCTGCCTTGGTTAAATCACTTTACTTTTCTGGTCTTCAATTTTCTTATCTGTAAAGTGACAGGGTTCGACTATTCACCTCTAAGGCCCTTTCTAGTTTTAATTCTATGATCTGATGGTAGACCTTCCAAGGAGGATAGGTTCTGCGTATGAATATCAAGAAAGACAGGCAGAAGTTATACCAACATTTTTATAAAATAATACCATCATCTTAAACTGGGGATGGTTAGCTTGGAGAAGAGAAGACTTAAAGGCGACATCATAGTGATCTATAATTATTTGAAAGTTGTCATATGCAAGAGGGATGAGAATTGTTTGCCTCTTTGTATTGGGCTGAACTATGGACAGAGGATTAAAGTTAGGGAGAAGGATATTTTTGCTCAATATAAGGAAAAAAAACTTCTCAGTTCCAATTGTCCAAAAGTGGTATGGGTTGATCTGCTCAGTATTGTGTTCCCCATCACTGGAAATCTTCTAACAGAGACCAGATGACCACTTGTCTGAGACATTGTAGACAATATTGCTGTTATGTTGTGGAGTTGGATAAATGACTTTAGAGCTCCCACCTAATCCTGTGATTCTGTGAAATGATTAAAAATATGGGCTTTATAGTACCCAAAGCTCAGCTTTATATAACCCTTTAAAGTTTGGAAAGCTTGTTCTTTCTATTTTTCTCATTTAAGCCTTGCAAACCAGCATCAGGTTCTTAGAGATTTTTGTGCTATTATTATGTCCATTTTATAGATGAAGAAACTGAGACTCAAAGTTTAAGTGACTTGCTCATAGTCAAGGAACTAGTAAATATCAGAATTTGAACCTTAGCTTTCTTGGCTATAAGAACAGCACTCTAACCACCATACCATATTGCTTTTTTTTGGCCCATAAAGAAGACAGAGCAGTAGTTTCTGATAACTTTGGAAAACAAAGCTGGTACTGTTATGTTGGGAAATGAGGTGAGGGAGGGCAATGCTTGATTTAAAAGCTGTTCCTGGTCTTTGTTCTAGGAAGACATTCACCACTGTCAGGGAGTAGCTCTATTTCAGTGTCCAAATTCGTCTTGCCTTTCCTTTGGGGTTATTAATATTTAACAGTTTCTTAGAAAGCATGCCAGCTATCCTTAAGCTCCAGGCCAGGCATGGAGAGAGGTAAAATGTTAGTAGTCAGTTCTAGTAGAGGTGATGGGCTGCTGCCAAAAGGAGAATGGCATGGAAAATATTTAGTGCTTTTTCCTTTTCTTCTTATTGTATTTGATTGCTCTGTTTCTTTGCATTTAAATTATTTTAAAGTATCATTCAAACTATTTTCTCTCTGTTGCTCACCCTTGATTCTCCTCCCTTCTCCCACTTTCCCTTGTAGTGTGGGAAAAATGCAAAGTGTTATTTGTGATCTGTCACTGAAAGGTGGGAACCCAGTGTGGAAAGCAGAAGCTACAGGGACGGCCCAGATTCATGTCACTAGATGAAACCCAAGTTAAAACATGGACCAGACAAGCCTGTGAGACTCAGTGCTTAGAATTACCAATACAAATTCTAGTGTTTGATTGGATTCAATTCAACAAATGCATATCAAAGGCCTATTACATCCAATGCAGGGTCCTAGTGTTGAGAGAAGCTACAGAAGAAAAAGGCCTAGTTTCTGTCCTCAAAGTACTTAACCATCTGATTAGAGAGACTTCACACATAGGCAAGAAGGTGAGCTTGGTAGAAGGGGAAGGACTCTAGGTTTAGAAATATTGGGTAATAGGTTCTGGATCTGGAAGGAATGAAAGAAGCTGTTTCCTTATTTTACAGATGAGGAAAATGAGACATAGAGAGCTTAAGCAATTTGCCCAAGGCCACATGGTGAGTGTTTGAGGTTGCATCTAGACTTTCTGTCCTTTTTGGCTCCAAGTTCACTGTCCTTTCCATTGTATCATGTTGAGGGAAGCAGCCTCTCAAATCAAGAGAATTAGGTTCAGATATTGGCTTCACTGCTTACTAGCTGGCAAATCCTAGTTTATCTATGAAATAGATAATATCTTGACTAATCACCTCATGGGCAGCTAGGTGGCACAGTAAATAGAGTTCTGGGTCTGGAGTCAGGAAAACCTGAATTCAAATCCAGCCCCAGACACTTAGTAGCTGTGTGACCCTGGGCAAGTCACTTGAGCTTGTTTGCCTTAGTTTTTTCAACTGGAGAAGGAGTTGGAGAAGGAAATGGCAAACCACTCCAGTATCTTTGCCAAGAAAACCCTATGAACAGTATTGTCATGCCATGGTCCACGGAGTCACAAAGAATAGGACATGACTGAACAACAACATATACATGCTAGGTACTATGTCAAGCATTTTACAAATATTATCTCATTTTATTCTCACAACAAACTTGTGAGGTAGGTGCTTTTATTCCCATTTTTGCAGTTGAGAAAACTGAGGCAACATGTTAAATGACTTGCCCAGAGTCACACAACTAGTAAATGACTGAGGCCAGCTTTGAATTCAGATCTTCCTGACTCCACGTTCAGCATTCAAACCACTATACCACCTAACTCCCCCCAACCCCCACCAAAAAAAATAAGACATTGGAAGAAAACCAGAAATCAATTGCCTTAATAGAATCTGTGTTGATTGATAGATCGATGGCCTCCATTGCCCACAGAAGAAAGTTATATTCCTAATCACAGCTTCCAAAGAAGATGCCAAGATTCTTGCCTTCCAGGTTTTTGTGGTCTATTAGGTTAGAGAAGACATACACAAAGCACTGTCTAACAAAGCAGGCTATATAGTATGGTAAGAGAGGCAGAGGTTCTAGAGGAACCCAGAGAGGGAGAATAACCCTTTCTTGCTTAGAGATCAGGGAGGACTTCACGAGGGAGGTGGCTTTTCACCTGGGTCTTGCTGGATGGGTAGGATTTAGACAGGAGTTGCTGATTTTTTTGCACTTAGGATTACAAGCATGGTTCTGAGTAAGTGTGTGAATGACAAAATTGTTTTTTCCAAATAGGAGAGGGTGTAGCAGAAGATAAAAGTTGGAAAAGTAAGTGGAGGGTGCCTTGAACAGCAGGACTGATAGGTCAATAAGAAACTGTGGCTTTGGAATTTTTTTTTCTGGAGCCAGTTGCAGATAAAACGTGGTCTTGAATGGTTCTCTATTTGCTTGTTACATGATTGTATTTTGTTTTCCCAACAACCTTGGAGGCTTCTCCAGGGCACACAGATCCTGCCTTCTTCTTATTTTAATGCCTCCACAGTTCTTAGGCCAAGGTTAGGGTCCCAGTAGACTGATCTAAAAATAGCCACTCTACAATGCAAAGACTGTTATTCCCCAAAAAGGTTTTTTAAAAAAAATTTTTGGACACATGAATTCAATGAGGATGAAGACATTTCATTAAGAGAGAAACAGTTGTTCAGGAAGAACTTTAATTTGTTTAACTGTTCTCTCAGATTGATTAGCTGATAACTCTTCGAGGATTTTCAAGCAGAAGAAAATCAGATGAGGCTTTCTGATCAGATATGAGTTGGACTAAATGAAATATTTTTCAATTCTGAGATTGTAATTCTCTGATGAGCAACACACATTTACATGCATGGCACTTTATAATTTACTTTAAAAGTTATCCTTTGTCCTAGGTCAGTCTCACCTTCCGACCTTTCAGGACTGAAGACTATCTCTGCTTCTCCCAGTTGAGCTGGTTTAAGATTCATGTTCAAGAAAGTAGAAAAACTGATGCTGTGTTCTTTTCTCCCTCGTGGATGTGTGAATCTTAGCCCCAGGAACATGGCTGAAGAGACAATGTCGAGTCACTTGCGGGGAAAGGCCACCCCATTCAAAGTGGAAATTGTTAACCTGGCACCTGCTGTTTATCAGTCTCCAGGTAACTACTCTGTGGAACTTGAGGAGGCCTTTTGGGACCTCTTACCCTCCCTCCGTTGGTTCTTCATTCCTTTGACTCTCTTCACCACTGCCACACTGGCCTTGAACCCCCTTCTCCTGGCCACCATCCTGTGGAAGAAGAAATTCCGGAGTGAACCCCGTTACCTTCTCTTTGCTAATGTCATGTTCTCAGATCTGGCCTATATTCTGTTCCATGTATTGGTTTCAACAAGTAACCTTACTGGCTGGACTCTTGGGCGAATTTTCTGTGGCATCCTCACTGATGCTATATTTGTCACCTATGCGAGCACCATCTTGTCATTCACCGTCATGGTGGCAGACACCTACCTTGCTGTTATGCTCCCCCTTCGCTATCCCTCCATCATGTCCAGTGCCACTGCCAGGAAAGTAGTGGCCATGATTTGGGTGGTGGCCTGCCTTTTCCCCACCTTCCTGGTTTGGTTCAGCAAACAGCAGGATTCTAGATTGATGGATGAGCCCTCACCTTGCATCCTGCAGCTGAATCTGAGTTCAAGCTCAGATAGCAATCATTTGATTACTGTTGCCCACATTGTCATCTTCTGTTCTCTCTTTGTCTGTGCAGCTCTGATCTCCTATTGCTATGTGAAGATCTATCATACGGCCAGAACATCAGGCCCTTGTATAAATAGTTATTTGAGGGCCAAGGGAACACTGCTGATTCATACGATGCTTATTGTACTGTATATTGGTCCAGTGGTGGTTTTTGCTGTGGATATCATGCTGTCTAGGAGCCATCCCATTGGAAACAACTCCCGATTATGGCTGATGGCCATTAACAGTGAAATTCTGATGCTGCTTCCCAGAGCCCTGTTGCCTTACTTGTATGGACTGAGATATCGGCAGCTTCTCCAGACTCTCAAAGGCTTAGTCTCTAGGAGAAGAACCAGTGATATTCAAACAATTTCCTTTAGTTAGTGGAGCTCAGAGTTTAAAGTAAGGAAGCTCATCAGTCACATCAAATGAGTTCAAGGACTAACTTCTCCAGACATACAAATTATTTTTGTTCTGTTATAGTGAAATGTTGTTTTCTAGAAAAGTCAAGTCAACAAGCACTTAAAAAGTGCCTACTATCTGCCAGGTGCTGTAGTCTGTGCTGCGAACCGCATCCCCAGTCTCTGGAGACCAAATATGAAACAAAGCTGATTTCCAAAGAGCCCTTGATTGTGAAGGAAAGGAAACAAGGGAAGTGTCATGCAGCACCTTCATCCTCTTTCTTTAATTCCTAGACCTTGTGGGTTTCTGTTTTGATTTGGTACCTTCTCTGACTTTGGTGCATAAGATGTCTGAGGTGGGGAGGGGATCAGGGGAGTTGGAGTGTAATTTTGACTTGATGGCAGGACCAAAGGTCTATAAATAGCTCATCTATAGCTTTGCTTATCTCTTCTCTCCTTGTCCTTAACTCTATTACAAATGAGTCATAAACTGGGATTTTCTGTTAAATGTTTAGGCACCAGTAAAAGCATTTATCAGACAATTTTTATTTGTTACCTGATCATAAAGTTTAATTATTCTGGGGCATTCACCAGCCCATGGAAATAGTGTTGTTATTAAATGTTTTCTTTTCTATAATGGTGTTGACTTTATTGATGTTTAGTTGAATCATATCTGAATTCAAGAGTTGATCATATAGCTAATGCCTCCACTGTCTGTCCTTTGCTATAAAAGAAGGCAGAAACACAACATCACAGCTAGAAAAACCCGTCAAGCACTCAAACAAGTGGAATTAGAGGGAATTTTGTGTCTGCCTCTTGGTGAGCTAAAATGCTTTTCTTTATAATTTCCCATGCCTCTGTTGTCTTTGTTGAGACTGTAAGGTCCTACGGGCCAAAGGTTACATCCTTTTGCTTGAACTCCCTTTAGCACAGCTCAATCCTACATCTCTCCATCTTTTCTCTCCCACGGTCTACCAGGCCATTCTGCTCACTGCCTCTAAATATGCCTAGTTTATTCCTATCTTAAGGGCTTTGTTAATACTCATGCCCCTGCTTAAAATGCCTCTTCACATTTGCTCCATCTATCCAAATTCTACCCATCCATGAATATCAGCTCATATTGTAACTTCTTCATGAAGCCTTCTCAGACTGCCTCAATCTATATCGAACTATTATAATACTTCTAGTCCACACCACTTACCTAGCCCTGTGTTTCCTTGTATTATTATTATTTTTATATTTCATCAATCAGATTATGAGTGGTTCCAGGGAATGTGCCATGCCTTTTTCTATTTTTGTACCCACAGCCTAGCCCTCCTTCCCATTTCCCCCCCTTCCCCACTCTGTACATCTTATAAGACAGCACAGGACTGAGCATGTAGTTCTGCTCAGTAAACACTTGAGTTGAACTGAATTGAATTACTTTTATCATCTGTACACAAACCACTGGAAACACAGTGAAGGACTGACTTTTAAGAAAATGTTTTATTGATATTCTTTTCTTTTCTGTTTACATCACTGTCACCCTTCCCCCAAAACTCTCTCTTGTTACAAAATAAGTGTAGTCAAGCAAAACAAACCAACAACATATAGATCATATCTGAAGACATATGGGCCTTAGTCCATACTTAGGTATCAATTCATTGAATCTTCATGAGTTTCTCTGAATTCTTTGTAATTGTCATTTTTCAAAAAGCAAAATAAAATTCCATTAAATTCAAATTCCTCACAATTAGGTTTTCCTCAATTGGTGGGTGCCCACTTTGTTTCTAGTTCTTTGTCACTGCAAAAAAGTGTTGCTGTAAATATTTTTGTCTATACTATCACCTACCTTCTATGTCCAACCATTCACTGGTGTAAGTTGGTTTTCAGTCACATCCCCAAGTTTCAATTACATACACACATCTGCAGGCATATTTGTACAGAAGTATAAGTCCACAGGTAGACACAGACACACACATTTATAGAGACCCAGACCCAGAGGGATAATATAACATTCTTTCTTTCCTCCTTTCTCTCCTTGAGTGTTCTCCTTTCTGCCCCCAGCCAGGTCAGCTTACTAAGTTTGTTACTGTCCCTCTCTTGGTCTCAGTTTCTTTGTCTCTATAATAAAGCTGTTTGGGCTAGATCTTATTTTGGGGGGGGCTGTCATAGCCTTTTTTGTTAGTCTAGTGAAATTGATGAGTCCCTAGTCAGAATAATGTTTTTAAATTCATAAAATAAAACACATAGGTTTACAAAATAAGCCAATTATATTGATATATAGTTACCAAAATATTTTTTAGAAAGCAAAAAAAAACCCACAGGGGGTTCAGAACCCCTAGAACAGATGTGCTCTAAAGCCCCTTCCAGTTCTAAATCTATATTCTGGTGGAATTATGTACAGTCCCTGTTACCATCTCTCCATGCCCTTAGTCATCTATGATAGTCCAGTAGGATGTAAGGTATAGGGGGCAGAGATTGTGTTGTTTTTGTATTTTTATTTCCATTGTCTTGCTAGCATCCTTGCACATAATGAGCTTCTTTGAACTGAAGGGGAACAACATCCATTGAAAGGAAAACAACATGGGCTTTATCATTAGTAGAAATGCTTATTTCCTTCATAAATGGCTAATGGAAAAAAGGTTCTCCCACACTTTCATAGTGCTTTATAGTTTTATAAAAATTTCTTCACAACTCTATGGCATATCCCCTAGTGAAGGGGAAAATCCTTAGACTTCTTGGCAGCAGACCTAGCTATAAGTACCAACTTAAACATTTATCAGCTGTGTGAGCCTAAAAAAAGTCATTTAACCTCTGTGACTGTTTCTATCTCACAGGGTCGTTTGGAGGAAAGTCATATAAATGTGAGCTATTATCATTAGTCCCATTTTATATATCATTTGATTGGTAAATGACAGATTTGGGGGATGCAAACTCAAGTCTCCTGGATTCCAGATTGAATGTTCAGTTCCTTACTGCCTCCACATTTGGAGATTTCTACATTTCCAAATACCTAAAATGTTTGCTGTTATGTAGGCAAAACATCCAATTGTTCCTTTCCCCTCATAGACTTAGGCCTAGTGATTCTGTCTCACAGGATTTAGGAGAGTTTTTTTTTAAGTCTCCAAGTCTGATAATTGCAGAAAGTCAGGGCTACATTTGTGGGGTCTAGGACACATTTATTAAGTTTAGGCTAGATACCTAGATGGACAGGCCTACTGGATCATTTGACTGATTGATAGATTGTTTCATCAGGCAGGAGTCTATTTTGTCCAGGTGGCTATGGAAATGAAGATTTAGATAGTCTATGAAGAAAAACCAGTCAACTGAGAGGGCAAAATCAGTCAATTGGTTTAGAATGAATAAATAGAATTAAGACTGATGGACTGCATGTTTCAATTTTCATCTGATTGGTGGGTACTTCAAGGACAAGCAAGAGGAGATGACAGGGCAGAAAAGTGGCCTATTGGATTTTAGAACTGGAAAAAGCTTTGGAAGTCACTTAATCCAACCCCCCCCCCCTTTTTTTTTTTAAGCAATTGGGGGTAAGTAACTTGCTCAAGGTTACATAGCCAGTTATTTCTGGGTGTGGTGCTAAGTATCAGCCTGGGATTCGATCCCCAGGTCATCCTGACAGTGGGGCTGGTGTTCTTACTCGCTCAGCCACCTGGCCATCCCTAATCCAACTCTTAATTTTACTGACAAGGAATAAGAAGACTAGTGATATAACATTGGTGTGAACTGGTAAATGGTTAACAACTGACTCTACAAAAAATGTATGAAAGACACATTTTTTTGTAGTTTAATCTGCTTTTTAACATTTTTTCTATTACTTTCTAAAGTCTAGACAAACAACAAAACAATAAACCAAATCCTAATTTGTAGTGTTTGCAATTTCTGGGGTATAAATGCTCACACTAAAAAAAAAAAATTAACAATTGACTCTCCCAAGCTGTTTAAAAAAATTTTTTTAAATCTTTTTTTTTTTTTGCGGGGGGTGGGGTGGGGAAGGAAGACAGGGCAGTTGGGGTTAAGTGACTTGCCCAAGGTCACACGGCTGGTAAGTGTTAAGCATCTGAGGCTGGATTTGAACTCAGGTCCTCTTGTCTCCAGGGCCAGTGCTCTATTCAAAATATATGTTGCTCAGAAACTTGAAGGGGTCCATAATTTTGTGTGAATTGCCTCCATCAGTACAGATCACAATCTATCTCTGCTTTAGTAGGCAATTCCTAGAGTTGCTTGAGGCATAGAAAAATTAAATGACTTGTCCAAGGTCATAAACTGAAGGAGCATTAGAGGCTTTTGAATATAAGACTCTTTGACTCTAAATTCAGAGGATTTATGCTTACTATGTTCTAGGTGCTGTGTTAAGCACTTTACAATTAGTATTTCATTTGATTCTCACAACAACTCTGGGAGATAGGTGCTTTTATTATTCCTGTTTGACAGAAGAGGAAACAGAGGCAAACAGGTTAAGTGACTTGCCCAAGGTCACACAGTTAGTGTCTGAGTCAGGATTTGAACTTGGGTATTCCTGGAGCTCTATCCACTGCCCACCTTCCTACCCTATAGATATATTATGTGTATGCTTGCTTTTTCTGAATCCACAAACAAACAATGTTTCAGAGTTAGAGCAAACCTTAGAAGCCATCTTGTCCAACCCCTTTGTTTTCCATATAAAGAAACTGAGACCCAAAGTGACTTGTCTAAAGGTCACATAGTAAGTGGCAGAATTAGGATTTGAAGTCAAATTTTTTGGCCCCAGATCCAGTGTCCCTTCTGTTACACCACTTTGATCATGGCTCTGTTCCTCCCCTTGTCATTGTGGCCCATTTTTGGAATGCCCAAGTCTTTTTCTCTTACAGCTTCATCGATATGACCCTGCATTCTGCATGTTTCCTTCATCTAACACCAAAGCTAATGATCTCTATAGCACCATACTCATAAAAGTGTGAGCTCCTTGTAAGCAGGGACTATATTTTGCCTTTTTTTGTATTCCCAGAACTTAATACAATGACTGATCAAGATAGAGATATTCAGCAGCACCAGTATACAGCTTTAAAAATACACACACACACACACACACACACACATACAGTCTGATACCAAAGAATAATATTTTAGAGTGAAAAAGGACTTAAAGAGCATTTAACTCAGCCTCTTCATTTTACAGGGTCAGGCAGGTTAAGTGACTTAACCAATGTTACATAGCTCTTTAGTGGCAGACCCAGGATTAAAACCCAGGTCTTCTAATTCTCAGTTCAATATTCTTTCTCCAATAAGCAGTCAATGTAAGCATTTGGTTTGAGCCTAAAGACTGATGTGGCATTGCAATTCACACTGGGGGAAGGTAAGCAAAGGACACAAGTCCTTGCCCATTTTATGTGTATGGAGGAGAGTTGGTATAAGAGTCAGAAAACTCTCTCTCTCTCTCTCTCTCTCTCTCTCTCTCTCTCTCTCTCTCTCATCATTTTGGAGGGGGGAAAGCAGGGCAATTGGGGTTAAGTGACTTGGCCAAGGTCACAGAGCTAGTGAGTGTCAAGTGTCTGAGGCCAAATTTGAACTCAGGTCCTCCTGACTCCAGGGTCAATGCTCTATTCTCTGTGCCACCTAGTTGTCCCCAAGAAAGCTCTCTTAAGATAAAATAACTGGCGGCCTCAAATTAGGATACTTCCTGCCACACAGGAGTCTAAGGCTCTTGGTGATCTCTCTGTACCGCAGCCCATAGAGGTAAGGGCACAGAGCTTTGGGGAGGACCACCAGGATGTCACAGATGGTCAATGACAACCATATCCCAGTCTGTAGGCTTATGCTGTGATTATGGTAAAGCAGTGTTTGAACCACCTGTGCCAGAGGAGGGCAAAAGTATAAGAACAGTACCGTGTGGTGCATCAGGAATGTGATGCTGGCCCGGGAGGTCATGCCCCTCCAGATACCCAACTGGCGGGTTTTCACATAGAGGCTGAAGGAGCAAAAAGCAATTAGGAAGAGGCAGAGGAAGAGGGAGGTAACTGAAAGCGCATAGCAGAGTCTGACAGCATTGTCTCCACGCAGGGTCATTACCAAAATGAGTGGGAGGGAGCAGATTTCCATGGGGCAAAGTGTCGGTTCCTGCGTTGCCCACAGGATAAAGAAGAGGATGGCAGGGAAGAGACCAGCTAAGACCCAGATGGATAGAATAAGTTTCTTGGTTCGGAGCAAAGTCAGGATGGAGGCGTAGCGCAGCGGCCACAGGATGGCCACGTAGGTGTCTAGCACCATGGCCAGAGCGCTAAGGAGGCTGCCACAGTAGGTCTGTGAGATCAGGAACAGGAGGAGGACACAGGCATACCTGGGGAGTCGGAAGCCAGCCACATTCAGGATGGTTGAGAGACTATAGAAGGACAAGTAGAGCAGGTTGTAAAGCATGGCGCTGCCCAAGATGAGGTATCGCGGCTCCTGGCGGACATGAACATTGGAGAAGATGGCAAACAAGATGAAGGGGATGACGGCAGCAGCCACCAGCAGACAGATGATGGGGGGGATGAAGAAGAGCTTCATCCCCGTAAACTGGGATAGGGGAGCCCAGTCCCAAAGCCTGGGCAAAGAGCTTCTATTCAAGGGCAGGGTGCCATTGGTGTCTGACTCCTTGCTGACAACCAGGGTTGTGCTCAGCAGGAAGACCGAGAAGCAGATTGTGATGTTCATCTCTCTGTCCTGGAGCAGCTGGGGAGAAGAAACCAATACCTTGGTTGGGAGTTGCTAGAAATGCTTACAAAAGTCTGGGCTGTCAGAGCTGGGTTGTAAGGAGCTACTACATGAGGCAGACCAGGAGAAGGTAGGTGGAGGATCCCAGCTGATAGCATATGCATAGTCAGCACAGGGTTCAAGGTCAAGCAGTCAGTCAGAAAAAGGATATGTAATAATAATAATAACAACTGACATTTATGTGACACTTTAAAGTTTGGAAAGCATTTTACATGCATGATCTCATTTGAACCTCAGTATATTCCTGTAAAGTGAGTTATTACAGATTTTTTAAAATGAGGAAACTGAGCTCAGAGAGATTAAGTGATTTGCCAGTGGTCACAAAGCTAACAAATATCAGAGGCAGGATTTGAACTCAGGGTCTTCCAGACTCCAAGTCCATCACTCTACTATTCCCAACTGATGACCTTCAGTTCATTAGGCAAAGATACCCATGGAGCCTGGGCATTCCATGGTCACTGGACAGGAAGGCAGGGAGTAAAGTCAGAGCAGGTGGGCTCTGGTTGGTATCAGAACAGCTAAAACAAGCAAGAGGGACCTCAAGGAAGCAAGGTCTTGCTCTTGTGAGCTGGTAGGCTCTAGCAATCCAAGTAGGTTAGGGCTGTGTTCTGGGGACTGGGTCTAGCTACCCAGATTTTATGCTCCTTGAAGAATATGGATGTCTAAGGATTGACAGGCATGCAATGAGAACTTGCAGGAGGTAAGGCTTACCTTTCAGGTCCTTGGTTGATTGCAGCAATTGCGTAAGGTAAAGATGGGCTTACGCTGACTTGACATGGCAATGTTGGATCAGAGGAAACAGTCTGACCTCTTTATCAGGCTGGTGTCCCCGGTAGAAAGTTCAAGGGTGATCAAATATTAAAGCATATTTAGCAGGTCCAAGAGATTCTTTCCCCAGCAGAAGACAGGATTCTTTCCTCCTAAGAAATAACCCGTGACAGAAAGCACCAATCCTCCCTGGGTCTGTTCAAAGAACTTGTGTCCTCAGATCATTCTCTACTTAGTGAGTATATCCAGTTATTCATTCCTGACAATAAATCCCAGGGCCTGTACCCATTGTCCAAGCACAACAAGGCAGCAGATGGAATACTGACTTGATTAAACAGAGGGAGATAAAAAAGGATGTTCTGGCAAAGTAAAGTCATAAATGGGATCAGCTGATCAGTCATCAGTTCTATGCTGGTGCCAAAATTATTGATCAGACAAAATAAATTAAAGTAACTTTACAAGAAAAAAACCCTTTTTTTTTGTAAATAGTGTACCACTAAGCAATGTGATATAGTAGATAGATGACTGGTTTTCTAGTTTGAATGACATAGGTTCAGATCCTGTCTCTGATACATCCTGATTATGTGATCATGGGTAAGTCACTTAAACTTTCAGTCTGAGGCAGTTCTCTAAGACCATAAATTACATATGAGTTAACTACCTGCATCTGTGAAGGGAGTTGCCACACCAGAAGTTTCTTACACCAATGAAATAATAGTCCTGGATGAACTCTCTCCATGGCCTCCCTCCATTCCCCCTAGTGTACCAATCTGTGGGCAATGAAAATAGTAATAATGACTTGCATTGATTTTTCTTAAAATGCTTTATTGGCATATTTTGTTTTTACATCACCTTCATTTCTGATTATATTCCTCTCTTATTCCTCTTATCTGATGAGTCATCTCTTGTAAGAAAGAGGAAAAAATAATCAGTTCATCAAAAGCAACCACTACATTGACTAAGTCTAGCAGTATATGTATGCAATGTTCCACACCCAAAGTCCCCAATCTACACAAACAAGGAGGGAGGTGAGTTGTCTTTTCTCTTCTCTGGGGGGAATGGGAGGTGGAGGGGATGGGGGGGGAGGAGGATTCAGTGCTTTATATTTTTATATTAATAAAAATCTTTATTCTTAATCCTTTGAGGTAGGCAGGGCAGGTATTATTATCTTCACTAGGGAGAGGATTCTGAGATCAAGGGATTTATCCAATGACAGAGTGAAGATTAGAACCTTTTACTGATTCTCAGTTCAGAGCTTTTGTGGAGGAAGTCCTAAAAATTATATATCTATGTGTGTAACCTAAGATCATATAAGTGGGAATGGAGACTTTTTTGTGGCTATCTACTCATTCTATTCTCAAAGAGCTCATTACTTCTCCTTTTTCCTTGCTCAAGTAATGCTGAATTCTGTTGGATGGTCATGTAACTATGAAGACTGGACTCACTGTGAATATGTGTTATTTAATGTCCCCTGGACCCTTATTGCTTGATGATAATCCTTTCATTCTTCTTTGATTAATTTTCCATCACACTTTTCACACTGTTGATTATAAACTTCTCTTTCCTCAAACCTTCCAAACCTACAAATAAACTTAGATCTAAATAATTAAAGTAATATTTATGGTCCATGGGTAGGTAAAGTCAATATGATTTTAAAATGACAATTTTATGTAACTAATCTATTTATTCAATGTCATTTCAATTTAAATTACTAAAAAAATTTACTGTTAGAAAAAATAATAACAAAGTTCATTTGGAAGAGTAAAAAGTCATGAACTTCAAAGAAACCAGGGAAAAAGAAGTAAAGGAAGTAGATTCAACAGTATCAGACCTTAAACTATAAGGGAGAGCATTGTTGAAGTATAACAAGGATAATTTTGATAATTTTAAATTAAAATCTTATTGTATAAATAAAACCTATATAGCCAAGAATAGAAGGAATGCAGAAAATTGGGAAAAAATTTTCATAGACAGTCTCTCAGATAGGATGTGATTGGGTTGGAATATTGCTGTGGTATGGGAAATGATGCGCTGGTTGATTTAGAAAAACATGGAAAGACTTGGACCTATGAAGGAAGATGCTATCCACCTTCAGAGAAACAGATGATAGGTAGAAATAAGCATAGTACAGTCTTATATATATATGTGTATGTTTATAGATATTTCTGTATATATACATATATATGTATATATGTGTATCCATGCTTAATGTAGCCTTCTTTAGGGGAAGGGGGAGGGGAAAAGGGAGGGGAAAAATAAAGCAAAAAGTACACAGAAAAAAATAAAAGAAAACCAACTAGAAAGCAAAGAAAAGTTGGGCAGCTTCGAAAACAATGTGTAATATTGGTGCGGCTAGGTGGCACAGTGAATAGAGCACCGTCCTTGGAGTCAGGAGGAACTGAGTTCAAATCTGGCCTAAGACACTTAACATTTACTAGCTGTGTGACCTTGGGCAAATCACTTAACACCAATTGCCCTGCCTTCCCCACTCCAAAAAGAAAAACAAAAATGGGGAGGCTAGGTGTCGCAGTGAGTAAGAGCGCTGGCCCCATAGGCGGAGGACCCAGGATTGGTTCCGGCCTCAGATACTTAACACCCTTGCAAAAAAAAAACTGGCAGTGTAACCTTGAGCAAGTTACTTAACCCCAATTGCTTAAAAAAAAAAAAAAGAAAAACAAAACAAAACAAAAAACTGATGTGTAGTATTTATTATATATGTTTCCTTGAAAAGGACATTTATTGTTTTATATTGAACCCTCTCTGCTGTGTACATAGCAATGTTTTTTCCCTTTTCTCATTTTGTATTTATGTTTAAAATTAAAAAAAATTCTTAAATAAAAAAAAGAAAAGAGGTGGTATGGGCATCCCCTAAAGCTCTGACCTATGCCATCTTCTTTCTTTACATTCTCCTTTTTTGTGATTTTATCATCACTCCTAAGTTTAATTATTTCTATGCAGCTAACTCCTAAGTGTATATATCCAGCCATAACCTCTCTCCTGACTTTTAGTTCCATTTTACTGTCTTCTAGATATCTCCACCTAGATAGCCTTTATGCATTTCGAACTTAACATGTCGAAAATAGAACTTATATTTCTTTTAAATTCATTCCTTCTTCAAGGTCCTCTGTTTCTGTGTAGGGCCCCATCAGCCTTCCAGTCACTTAGGTTCTTCCCTCTCTCTCATCCCATATTCAATCAATAAGTCAACGTTTGTTGATCTGACCTTTCCAGCATCTCTCCTGTTCATTCTTTTCTCTCTCCTCAAAACAGCTTCTATGCTAGTTCAAGCTCTCATTTTCTTTTGCTTGAAATATTGAAATAGCCTCCTCATTGCTCCCTTTGCTTTCAACTTGTCCCCCATCTAATCCACTCTTTACACAGCTGCCAAAATGATATGCCTAAAACAAATACATAACCATATAACTCTTCTCTCTGAGAAAACATCCTCAATAGCTTCTATTGTCACAAGGATAAAATACAAGATCTTTAGCTTGGCATTTAAAGTCCTTTACAATTTACCTCTCTTTTCTTTTCCATTTCATTCCATATTATTCCCCTTCTGTTTTTGGCTACTTTTTTTTTTTTACTTGTACAAAAACTTTTTAATGTAATCTAAATTATCCATTTTACACCTCAAACTACTCTCTATTGTTTATTCATAAATTGTTTGCCTATCCTTAAGTCTATAAGTCTGATAGGTAATATGTTCCATGTTCTTCAAATTCTCTTGTACTCTCTCTTTATATCTAGGTCATGTATCCATTTTGACTGTATCTTGGTAAATGGTTTAAGATATTGGTCTATGCCCAATTTCTGTAAGACTGCTATCCCATTTTCCCAATGATTTTTTTTTTGCAAGGGGGAAGGCAAGCCAATTTTGGGTTAAGTGACTTGCCCAAGGTCACACAGCTAGTTAAGTGTCAAGTGTCTAAGGCCACATTTGAACTCAGGTCCTCCTGACCCCAAGGCCGGTGCTCTATTCACTGTGCCACCTAAAATAGATTTAGTTTCATGTACAATCATATTTTTAAGAAATTCTACTATGTCATGGAAATACTTGTTTTATTTCATAAATTAAAAATAAAATAAATAAAATAAAAAAATTTCCCTCCCCTCTCTCTTTTCCACTGAAATTGGCTTATTGGTTGTTCAAGCTCTGGATTTTTGCCTACACTGTTTGCCAAATCTGATATGGATCTTCCTCCTCACTTTCTCCCTGTAGAACACCTAGGCTCCTTCCAAACACATTTGAGGTGCTTGCTACCTACGACCATGGTGTTATCCCTTATTCCTTCTTGAAAATGCTTTATATTGTTTGGATTTACTTACTTAAGAATGTGATTTTCCCTTTAGTATATGTACTTATTGGCAATCACAGAAAAACTCAGCAGGAGTTGTAGACCATGTTGTGGGCATGTAACTTGTTCTCTGGAACTGGAAAGAAGTTGTTATGGGAGAAATATCTCCTCTCTGAGTTCATGTGGTAGGTAACTGCTACCAGATATGTATTCACTGCAATGCAGAAATTATGGAGGCAAAAACCTGGGTCTTATTATTATGCTCAAGCATAAGTTCAGATCTCAGAAAATATATGAACCCTTATTAGGATTCTAACAAGGGTTTTTTTTTTTTGCTCTTTTTTTTGAAGGGGGGACGGCAGGGCAATTGGGATTAAATGACTTGCCCAAGGGCACACAGCCAGTAACTGTTAAATATCTGAGACCAGATTTAAACTCAGGTCTTCCTGACTCCGGGGTGGCCACCTAGCTGCCCCTAACAAGGTTTCTTATAGGCAAAATTATAACAGAGTAACAGAGAAATAATCCACTTACATATTGTAATCTTGTATAATCCTTTTAGGCCATAAAAATTAAAGAGCAGAAAGATCCATAATTCCATACTTCCTTCAATTGTCATAAAAGTTGAACAAACTTAAACAGAGTCATAATCTTATACATCCCCTAAAGGAAGCTTTGTCAGATAAACTGTAAGTAAAATAAGTCAGATTACAGATTAGACTACTTTTAGAGGATTCACAAATAGACTGATTGAGCAATAGGGTTTATATATCATCAAGAAATCAGGGAAAATTGAGATTTTTTTCTCTGGCTTCTTATCAAAGGAATATTTAAAGCTCTATGTGAATTTTCACATCCTGTGGGACAGGTGTTGGTCAGGTGAAGTTAATATTAAGGCAGACTTTTAGTTAACCAAAATTTGCAAGAGGAATGGCCTGGGTCCAAAATAATAAAAGGAAAAGAAAATTCCCTTAATAAGGTGAAAGGAATTGACTCCATTTGCCTCGTGTAGGAGTGAGGAGTCCAGATATATGTGGGTATATGATTAGGGAAGATCTTGGCAGTCACCTGAAGGTCTATTTTGAGTGTCAGCCTAGTCTGGTATAAGTCTTTCTAACAAAAGAATTGAAAATATGCTGATTAGACCTCTTAGCATATTGGTCCAGGGAGTTCTCCCAAAAGAGTAATGATACCTTTGCCCTTGGCTTATCCCACCCTGAGAAAGAAGCCATTAGCAGTATATGATTAGTCATGGAACCCAGCAGCAGCTGAGAGCAGGGAAGGCAGAGGGGAATAGAAGAAATAAGGGATATTCTTGTTGTTATTCAGTTATGTCCAACTCTTAGGGGTTTTCTTGGTGAAAATACTGGAGTTGTTTGCCATTTCCTTCTCAAGCTCATTTTACAGATGAGGAAACTGAGGCAGAGTTAGGTGATTTGCCCAGGGTCACACAGCTATTAAGTGTCTAAGGCCAGATTTGGATTCTGGAAGATGAATCTTCCTGACTTCAGGCAAGGTATTAGATACACTGCACCAACCAGCTGCCCATGACAAAATTTATCTCTTTTTAAATGCAAAAGGCTGAATCTGAACTCAGATCTCCCTGACTTCAGACTTGATATTCTATCCACTGGGCTACCTAACTGTCCCTACCCATAGAGTACTCTAGGCACTCTATGCTGAGGGCCTTTAAGGAATGGGTAGAATAAAAGACACAGTCAGTTGTTGTTATATAGAGCTAGAAAACTCAAACACATGCAACCTGCAAAACTCTGGAATCAGATTAAAATATAATCTGGAAATGTTTAACAAAATAAATAAAGACACAAAACAACACACATAATGTTAATTTGTGATTTTCTGACTTAAAACCAGCCCTCAGGTATCTGTTTCTAGTTGAGTTTGACATCACTACTGTATGACATCAGGACCGAGAATGATTCTACTATCTGTTTTGTAATTTGTTATTTACTTTGATATTCTGTCTTTATTAAATGTTTTGGCAGCTAGGTGGTTGTATCAACAATGCAGTATTCACAATGCCTATGGTAACTATAAATATACTGATATGGTTATTAATCACAAAATATACCAGGCTCTCTACATGGGGAATAAAGCTAGAACATTTATTCAGATACCAGAAAATGGATTCCCTGAACCAGAAAGTCAAAGCCATCACAGTAGTTATAAAGTTAGCACACGTAGTTAATGTAGTAAACACCCACATTCTCAAGCCTTCAAAACAGAACAGGCTGCCTCAGGCAAAGGTCCTCTTCTCCTCACTCATGACAACTGCTCAGCATCCACGAGGTGTGCTCCTAGCAGCTCTGGCCCCGTGCAGTTCCTGGGATCCTTAGCAGAAATTTTGGCTGGCTCAAAAAAAGGAGTTTGCACCTCTGCCAGCAGCCGCTGCTGCCACCACTGCACACACTCTAGCTTGGCTTCCACTTCCTCTTGCCCCACCTCTTCCTGCTACATCAGCAAATTCAAGGGGCATGGAAGATCTTTAAATCCCATAACCTTACAGTGGTCCAGTAGATAGACTGCTGGGCCTGGAGTCAGGAAACATTCAAATCCTTCCTTATAGACTTAATAGCTGGGTGAGCCTGGGCAAGTCACTTAACTCTATTTGCCTCTGTTTCCTCATCTGTAAAATGAGCTGGAGAAGGAAATGGCAAGCCATTCCAGTATCTTTGCCAAGAAGATCCCAAATGGGATCACAAAGAATTGGATATGACTGAAAAACAACTGAACAGCAGTGACAAAATGTCAGTATACTCTTTAAATCTGATATCACTACCACAGAGGATAGAGCGCCAGCCTTGAAGTCAGGAATATCTGGATTATAGCCTTGCCTTTGATGCATGCTGGCTAGGTGACCCTGGACCTCTCAGTGCTACTAAGCAACACCCTAAGACCATAAATTGCAGAACGGTTTGCCAGTCTGGATTGGTAGATGGAGTTTTCATGCCAGAAGTTCCTTATATCATGTATCCAGACCAAAATCCCCCAAACCAACTTCATATCCTCACCTTTAACCTAAGGTATGGAGGAATTCTGGAGTCAAGTAGGTTCTGTGTTACAATTCCATTAGCTTCAATAGGTTGTCAAGCCACATTACTCACTCACAAGTAGCTCGAAGTTCATCAGAACCCTTAGGAGGTCAGTTTCTGACTAGAAAGGTAGGCTTAGGACAATGTACCTCCTGGGTCACCTAGGTAGTGGTTTATTGTAATAATGATAGCTAGCATTTACATAGATCTTTTGGGTTTGCAAAAAATTTTACAAATATTAACTCATTTTATTCTTACAGCAACCCTGGGAAAAAGGTGCTATTATTATGCCCTATTTTTATTGTTGAAAAAAGAGTCAGACAGAAAATAGGTGGCCTGTAGCTTCTAAGTATCTGAGACTGACTTTGAACTGAGGAGTTCCGGACTCCCAGTCTAATGCTCTAACCACTGCACCACTTTCCAGACTGCATTTATTGCTGATGTAAGAGTAAGACAGATACCAGACAAGTAGGTGTCTCTGTTTTCCCCAGGAAGAACAATTAAAGGAAAATCTGATCAGTCGGCTATTCAAGGACTGTGACAGAGAGTCTTGCATAGAGTTAACTCATAGGGGGGCTTTGGGCAGGTAATTTAACCTTCCTGAGTCTCAGAGGGTACTTGCCTCACTGCTTCAAATCGAGGCCCATCTGTGCCTTCTCTTCCTATACATTTCTTATACATATACTTCCATAAATCCTCCTAAAAAGATCTATATTAACAGACTAAAGACCTTTCTCTGGGTCTTTTTTTTTTTTAAAGCAATCAGCGATAAGTAACTTGCTCAAGGTTACATGGCCAGTTATTTCTGGGTGTGGTGCTGAGTATCTGAGCCCAGATTTGATCCCCAGGTCATCCTGACACTGGAGCCGGTGCTCTTACTCTCTGTGCTACCTGGCCACCCCATCTCTGGGTCTTTTAATATTTCATCAATACTAGTGCAATCCTGACTAGCCTTGCCCCCACTGCCTGAAGGCTAAGCAGGTTACTTTTTTACCTTCTCCCCACCCCCAAGGTTCTCCAGCACCATTCAGGAGGATTGGGAGGGGGGCACTTAAGGCTCCAACCCTCTTTGGTGGTATTCCCTCAATTGTAGTGGGTGGTCCCCACACCACAGTTCCTTTAGCCATTTCTAGTTGTCTTGATCTCTATCATGCCACTGGATCCAGGTGGAGGAGAGAGTGAAGATGGTGACTTTGCACAGCCTTAAAATCCAATTCACTTGAAAGTCATGGTATTACCCTCCTAATGTCATGGCCCTCTTCAAGAATGACAGACCACCATCACCACCACCAATCAAATTAGCTTTTATGCAGAAATATTTGCTTCAGAAGATATAATCACAAATATATAAATTTAGTCCCCCGACAAATGGGAAGTATAATTCCCTCCCACCCCATGCCTCTCTTTTCACCACAGGTCTCTGGGAAAGGGAAGGGATTAGGTTCATAGTTTAGCTTGGTTTCCATAGAGCACAGTCCTAGTTCCAAGCTTAACTCTGGCCCCCCCCCCCTCATCCCCTTCTCCCCCATCCTGCCTCAGGCTTAATTCCCAGGTCTCCTGCTTCTCAGGGCTCTCTTGCTGGGCAGACTGACTGAAGCATTCTGCTTGGAGTCCTGGCTCCAAGGTCACCATAACTCAAACTCAAGTCCCATGGGGATTATTTTGGGTACCTAGAAACTGGGAAAGACAAATATACAGAACGGAAACAGATACTCCCAGGCCCATTTCTTGGAACAAGAGGTAAAAAATAGACAGTAGAGGAAGTTCCTAGGGAACTGTAGCATGCTATGAGGGTTCAGTTCATGGTGTCCACACTGTGGGTAAATGCACCTCAGAGCAGAAAGAGCAGTGGAAAGATACCATCTGCACCCAGAGAAAGAAATGATAAATAGAAATACATATAGAATAAATTTACATATATATGTATATATACCTATTTGTGTCTGGTAGCCATCAACAGGGTAGGTTTGCGGGAGGGTAGAAAAAAAGAGGAAAAATTAACTTTACATGATAATTTTGTCATATATTTGAAAGGAATAGCAAGTTATGCTTAGTAGATTTGCAGTTTTGTATATAATCATCTTCTTTATTGTATTATGTTATGGAAATGCTTGTTGTATTCCACAAATATGTATTCATGTAAAAAATAAAAGGGGATAAAAAGAAAGTGGTAGAAAAAAAGAGCTACTGGCTCAGTCTGCCAGTTGTTTTTTTGTTTGGTTTTATTTTGCTTTTTGGAGGGCAATTGGGGTTAAGTGATTTGCCCAAATCACAGGGCTAGTAAGTATGTCAAGTATCTGAGGCCATATTTGAACTCAGGTCCTCCTGACTCTAAGGCTGGTGCTCTATTCATTGCGCCACCTAGCCACCCCCTCAGTCTGACAGTTTTAAAGATGCAAGTGTCTGATGATAGATTTGAATTCAAGTTTTCCTGAGCCCAGGTCCAGCCCTCCACCTAGTTGCTTTTATATCTAAAATCATCATAGCTCACATTTTTACAGTGCCTTACAGTTTACAAAGGAATAAGACAATAACTTTAAGTGGCATAAATATTTTTCTCATTTTATAGTGGGGGAAATTGAGACACAAAGAAGCAAAATGACTTTACAGGATCACAAAATTATTAAATGTTTGAGCCAGGGATAAATCCATGTCTCTTGATTCTATACCATATAACTGTACCACATACTACATCACAAGTTCTCTCAGTCAGAGATATAAGTAATAATTTGGCTCCTGGGGCAAGCTGCACAAAATGCCTCTGAGGCAAGTGGCATGAAACCTGAAATCATCCTTGTAATTCATTATTTAAAGATACTAAAAGAAATAACAGACAAATTCAATTGAGCAGGAGTGGGGAATTCATTACCAAAGAGATTTCTTTTACAATAAATGCATCGTGTTAAATTTTTGCACCCTCTGATCAGTGCCTGGGAAGACCTCAGGTTGCCTTGGTCTAGTTATAGTTCTTATTTTGAGTAGTTTCTTTAAATTAATAAATTAGTTAATTAATTCACATTTACTGTGTGCCCAGTTAGTCCTGTGTTAGGGGATATAGAACCCTGCCCTCAAAGAGCTCAGAGTCTGGTTGAGAAAATCTAATCAATGAGAATGAAGGAAAATTAAGTACCAAAAATGCAAAGTACTAACTATGAACTGTGATAGCAGTTCTGAGATGGACTTGCTCATCATGGAACTGAGTAATCAGAGAAGTCTTCTTGGAAGATGAAAGACTTGAATTGGACCTTGAAGGATGGATAAAATTTAGTACAGAAGATGTTGGGAGGGAAGGCAATGCAGAGAGGGGAAATGGAATGACCACTCTAATAGATTTAACTTCTCTGGCTGGGAGTGAAGGGAACACAGCTGCAGAGTCTGACAGATCAGGAAGAATCTAGGGGAAGACTGAGGTTAGCTGAGGCCTTTAGACAAACATTTCCACCCCATCCCTCAGGAAAAGAAAGCAAATGCTGACTCACAGCTCTTTATATGGTAACTAAGTGTTTCTGACTTAGTCAGAAATTCGTGGATTGTTGGGTGGGTGAGAGGGAGTCAGTGTAATATCACAGATTCAAAGGCTGCTACAGCATTGTCAACTTTTAAAAACCGATCCTCACTGTATTATTCATCTTTCCAAAATTAAAAATAGTTGGAAAGAAGCTCAGTTTGTTGAGGACCTTGGGAGAGTGGGAGCATGGGGTTGTCGGCTATTACAATGTCACATTTTGAATTTTAACTTCTTTTACGTCAGGTGATATCCTGAGGGACTAGTAACTGTTATTTATGTGAGTGTCAAGAGAGAAAGGTCAGCATTCCAGCTGATGAAGATGAAGATGGAGTCTTAATAGTTTTCTACAGTTCTCACCTCTTCAACTGAAAATATCCACCATCTTTTTTCCTCTCACCTTTTTGGTACTTCCTATAATACTTAATTGTCTGTACCTCTCACTTTGGTACTTATTCAGATACCATCTTGTTGGATGAGAACTTTTAGGGTGGCATTTGGCTCTATCAAATCTAGTGCTTTTAAAAATGGCCAACAAACAATAAAGTCAGTGAGATTTATTTCATTTCGGTTGACTGAGTGACTATAAAGATGTGTTCTCTTGGCTAACAGTGTTTTCAAAGGCCTCTGCATGACCTTTTCAAACCTTTATCAAGCGTGTGCTAGATGTGTGTATAGATTATTTTCATGGATATTTTTAGAGATAGGAAAATAGTCACATGTGTTAGTCCATCTGATACGATAAAATTCAACAAAATTATTAAATGCCTAGTGTGTCACAGGCATTGTGCTAGATGTTGGGGATAAAAATATGAAAAATGACACAATCTCTATCTGTCTTCAAGGAGTCTATAGTCTAAGTGGGAGGGGGTGGAATTGAGGGGATATGACATTCACAAATAGATGTGACGTAAGGTAGAATGTTATATGGCAAAGGAAAGCCAGTGACAATGTTATGATAAATTTGGTGAGGGAGTAATCACTTTCACTTGAGAAAATCTTCATGGACAAGGTGGCATTTAATTGAGTCTTGAAAGAATGGAATGACTTCAGAATGCTATGGGGGGCATCTTTAGCAAAGGCGCAGAGATGGGAAATGGTAGGGCAAGAGTAGAGGATGGAAGTTAGTCTAGTTTTTCTGGAACATAGAATATATGAAGGTGGGAAACATTAGATAAAGCTGGGCGGGTATGTTAGGGCAATATTGTAAAGGGTCTTGAATGCCAGTATCAGAAATTTAAATTAAATTATTTATGTGGCCAATGGGGAGCCAATGAAGGTTTTTCAGTTGAAGAGTGATGTGATAATAGCAATGCATTAGGCAAATAGGCTAATATGGAAAACTGATTGCAGAAGGGATAGACTGGAAGCAAGAAGGTCAGTTAAGAGGCTATTATAGTAGTTTAGGTAAGAAGAGATAAGTTTCTGAACGAGGGTACTTACTATAGAAATGGTGAGGATAGCCTGGACTTAAGAGGTATTGTAGAGGTAGAAACATAGGTTGTAGCACCTGCTTCAAAGCTGACTTCCGGGAACTGGGAGGAGGTACCATAAACAAAGATAGAGAAATGAATTGCTATTTGTTGTTCACTTGTTTTTCAGTCACTTTTTTCAGTTTTTCAGTCACAATTCCTTGTGGCCCCATTAAGGTTTTCTTGTCAAAGATACTGGAATGGTTTGCCATTTCCTTCTCCTGCTCATTTTACAGATGAGGAAACTGAGGCAAATAAGGTTAAACGATTTGCTTGGGTCACACAGGTAGTAAGTAAGTGTCTGAGGCCAGATTAGACCTCAGGAAGATGAGTCTTCCTGACTCCAAGCCCAGCATTCTATCCACTGTGCCACCTAGCTGCCTTGATTAAAAAAAAAAAGTACATAACATAGTGCCTGGCACATTTGTTGTTGTTCAGTCCTGTCTGATTCTTTGTGACCCCATGGGATCATACTGTCTGTGGAGTTTTCTTCATAAAGATATTAGAGTGGTTTGCCATTTACTTCTCTGGTAGATTAAGGCAAATACAGGTTAAGTGACTTGCTGAGGGCCACAGAGTTAGTGAGTATGGGAGGCCAGATTTGCATCTGTCTGGGATATAACATGGGGGGAGGTGGGGAGGGAGGCATAGGAGCACTTTTTATAAATGTGCACATTTTCAATGCCAGGGAATTATCCTCTAAATGATGTATAAGTATTTTTTTTTTGATATCTGGTTGAATGTGATACAACAAAGTCTCAAAGTTACCAGTGTATAGGAATGAACAGACATTCAATTTTAGAATCTTGCCTAGGGCACAAAGTGCTTTCTTCTAGGGGTCCTAGGCTTTTTAGGTCCTCTGCCGCAGCCTTTTGACTGAGTCCAAGTTTTACAGAACAAACCCTCTTATTAAGGGGATTTGTTCTATGAAGTTTTGATTCAGCCAAAGGGTCTCACTTGAGGACCTAGAGGGTCACTTGTGATCTGGAGGCCCACAGGTTCCCCACTTTTGTGGGCTCTACCAGGATCTTGATCTCATCAGCACTGAGCTAACACCATCAGACTTACACAGTGACATTGTATATAATGGTTTCTGGAGACCAGAGTGGACGAGCCTTACACTTCTGTTTCTCTTGACATGACCAAGAGGTTAAGGAATAAGAAATACAAGACTAAAGTCCTAGAGTTCTTTGTCTGTGTGACTCTGGGCAAGTTTTGAAATTTATGCGAATTTAATTTCCTCATCTGTCAAAGGCGGATAGGGATACTTGTCCTGCTTGTTTCACAGGTTGTTATGGAGATCAAATGAGTTAATGGATAAGAAAGCACATTTTAAAAAAAGAAAGAAATGTATTAGTTATCAATTAAAATAATCATTAAATTCTTTTGCTTGGTATTTTAGAGTCAATGGTAGGAAAAGGTGAATAGTCCAACCTTTTTTGAAAATAGGAATTAGAATCTTGGAGGAAGTTCCAACATTTCATTGTTGTTAGAGTCTTTAGCTTGGCCATTTGAATCTTCCCTTGGACATGTGGGATCTGTACATGACGCCCTTGAAGAGGCAAGGCAAAGCAGAGTTTCTCCCTTCTCAGATTCTCTTCCTTTCCTGCACTCATGCCCATTAGAGGAGGGAATGAGCTGGTCTTTCCAGTCTACAGACTTGCTGAGGCACAAACCTAAGCATAAGGAAAGATATTCTCTCCTTTCTTCCATGACCACTGTGATAGAGGCATGCATGGATCACGAAGGACATCTCTCTACAGCTCTCCCAAAACCCATTTCCTTTACCACTGCAGAACAGTGGTTGCTGCTCTATGGATTAGTCCCAGACTGGGATTCCACTTTAGCTTTCTTCTAGAGCAGTGATTTTTGGCCTTTTCTCACTGTGACACCAAATGGGAAACAAATGAGATTTTCAAATTTTATGTTCTAAAAGGACTTGAAAATAATATCTAAATTGATGAAGTTCACAAATAACGGTGACAATCATGATAAACAAATAGCTTCAAATAGCCCTTTCACCTCTAGACTTCTCCCTAAAACCCACTGCATTCATTAATGGTCCTGGATTCCTTGAAAAGAAGTAAAGATAATGGTGTCATCTACTTCTGAAAAGCTGGTGTATCTCTTAGGCCCTGTTGTTGGCAGGAGTCTCTGCCATTGTTGTTACTATAGGAGCTCCATATCTTTAAAAAGAACTCCTCAACCATTCCTTTGTTTAACTGGAGGGTTGAGAAACAGGACTTTTTTTTTCTGGGTCTCCTTCACAACCCTGTAGAGATTTGTCATCAAAGGCTAACAGAATTCTAGCTTGCTTTTTTGCTTTAGTTCACTGTCTCTGGACCAAATCCCCCACCAATATATGTACAGAATATATTCCAAAAGTCTTAGTGCAGAGTTAAGCTTCAGTAGCATATCCTTCTGGTGTCTCAGAAAGATAATTTTAAAAAATAGTTTCATTTTTGCCTTTCAGTTTTATGCCACTCTCATTTCCCTTAATTTCTTCCTGTTTCTCATTCATATTGGACCCTTCCTGGTTACAGTGTGGAGGAAATTAGATTGAGACCAGCACCACATAACTCATACCAAGATAAACTTCAAAAGTATATGTGTTCTAGATATAAAAGCTAAAAATAAAAGGTAATAAATTACAGAAACATGGAAAAAATTACCTATCAAATCTATCAAGAGAAGAAAAAATTATGACCAAATCAGAGATAAAGAAAATTACAGAAAATAAAATGGATAATTTTGATTATATAAAATTAAAGAGGTTTTGCATAAATAAATCCAACAAAACTAAGATTAAAAGAGAAATAATTAACTGGGAAAAAACTTTGTAGCAAGCTTTTTTGATAAAAGTCTTATTTTTAATATGTATAAGATTTATGTATAACATAATAATGTATATTATTTATAAAAATAAAAGTCAGACTCTAAAGACATTAACAGGCAGTTCTCAAAGGAAAAAATTCAAGTTATCTAGAGACATGAAAAAAATGCTCCAAATCACTAATACTTAGAGAAATGCAAATTAAAGCAATTCTGAGGTTCTACCTTATACCCATGAGGAAATTTGTTTTGCTTGACTATGCATATTCATTACAAGTTGTTATTGGAATATTTTTCTTTTTTTTTTTTAAATGGAATTATGGGTGCTAGGGAGAGAAAATAGATTTCTGTTAATTAAAAAAAAACTTTTAAAAAAGCATGGCATAGTGGATGGAGAACAAATCCAACCAACTTAGCAACCAAATCTGACAGTGTATGCTTTATTCTAAATCCACGGTCTCTAACTGGTAGGAGGAAGGTATGTTTTGTTATCAATTCACCAAGACTGAAATCGTTCATTATGACTTATCACACTTCAACTGCTTTTTAAGTTGTTGTAATTTAAATTATTGAGGTCATTGTGTATATTCTTCTTTCAGAGATAATTTCGAGCTGTGATGGCTACCTGCTTCACAGGACTTTTGTGAAGAAAGTGATCTGTAAACCAGTACAGCTGTGAACTATTATTATTATCATGACTGGTAAGATCCCAGAACCCATTCTTCTTCCTTATGGCCAAGGCTGCTGAGAGCCCATGGAGGGATTATTAGGAACAAACGTCATAGGTTTATTGAGAACTTTGATGACAGTATAGTTTTATGAGCATTATCTTGGATGGCCTGTTGGCTTTAAAACTGATTTTCCTTTCCATCTTCCTCTCCCTCCAACCACCATGACGCATTTATTTATCTCTAAATCTATAATGAATGGTAGGGGTAAATAAAACAAGGTTAGGGATAGATCGACAGATAAAGATGATTAAGTGACAGAGAAAGATGATTAACAGTGACTATACTGGCCAACAGGTGAAAATAAGTTGCTTTCAGGCCACCACCTACTTGGTTTGTATGATAATCATAGAGTTAGAGATGGAAGTGATCTTTGAGGTAATTTTATAGATGAGAAAATGATATACAAAGAGGTTAAGTGACTTACCCAAGGTTACACAACTAGGAAGTAACAGACCATGGCATTCAGGTTCTCATGACTCCAAGTCTAGTGTTTTTTCCACCATGCTTTGCTGCCTCTGGATGTTCGAAAACAAACAGATTTTCTCCTAAACTCTGAGAGGAAAGGACATTAGTATGTGGGGGTTCAAGACCTGGTTCTATTACAATCTGCATGATCCTAAGCAAATCTCAAGTTCTCTGGATCTCAGGGTCCTCCAATATCAAGTAGAGATCATAATCCTAGACCTCTCTACTTGGCAGGGTTATTATGAGGATCATATGGGGGTAATCAAAAGCACTTTGTCAAGTATTACATAAGCATAACCTATTGTTAGTAATAAGCATTGTAGTATTTTTCTGGATATTTGTTGTTTCATATGCTTACAGGTCCAACTTTATACATAGGCAGAGGAGGCAGTTGCTCACATAATGTGATAGAAATGGTGTCACCAATCCTCTGATAGAGTTGTAAACTCATAGAATGAAAGAGCTAGAAAGTTATTATTATTATTTTTTTTTTTTGGTGTGTGTATGGGGGGAGGCAGAGTTGGTACTGGGAACCTTTACAGTTCCTTTACAGGTACTTTTTCCATTGTGTCAACAATGCATCCCTCCTCCTTCTGTGCCCATCTTGAACATAAATACCACAAAATTCCCTTGATGCAGAATGATTTTGGAGATGGTAAATTACATTTCCATATGGCCTGACCATGACCTCACCCCCTCCTGTTCCAGCAGATGCTAGGCCCCTTAGCACATATGGCAAGAGGAGTCTATATTCTGAGTCTAAGTGGAGAGGCTCAGCTCCATAATAACAGAGAAGAAAGTCTTTCTCCTTTGGGAATCTGTTTTAAGTGCATATAACTGCAATGAATATTTGCACATGCCACTTTCTCCTTTTTGTTCCCATCCCTCCTTGGTCACTGAAAGATAAAAAACAAACAAGCAAACCACATTTATTAACTCTTTACATACATTATCTTATTTGACCCATCACCAATGTGTGAAATAGTACCAGTGTTCCTCATCATTTTTCAGGTGAGGAAACTGAGGACCAGAGAGGTTACATATCTCGTCTATGGTCATGCAACAACTCTAACTCCAATCTAGATTTCTTGACTTCAGGTACAGAGATCTTTCAACTACTATGAAAGGAAAGTCAAATTTAGACTAAAAATGCCCTGACTTTTAAGGTTAGTGATCCTTCAAGGCACTAGAGTTTTCACCAAATATAAAAAATAAATCATTCATAGGGTCAAGTAGTCCAGATTAGTGGATTGTGAAGTTACAGAGAATCTAAGAAATGAGGCAGGGTTAGCCTAGGGGTCCTTCATAAATGGAAGTTCTCAGAGGAGCCATTCAATCAGAGGGAGAGGTCTGGGATGACAAGTACTTCCAATGTGTGGATTCCAATAAGGCTTCAGGATGAGGGGCTGGGCCGTGGTGGAGGAAGTCAGCAGCCTGAAGAGGAACAAGATGTTCTCAATGTCTCTCACCCACCTGTGTCTGCCAAATACAATACCGTACATACATACATACATACATATATATATATATATATAGATATATATATAGATAGATAGATACTAATGAAGTGTCACACACACTATTTTTACTTGTGATGGTGGAAAAGTTTGGGTACTCAGATATACACAGCTTAACTACAGAAAACAGCCTGCACTGGTCTCATTTCTAATACTTTATTCTTCAGATTCAGGTCTTATCTAGACCATAAGACTATTGAATTTAAAGGTAGAAGCATATTCCCAATCATTTAATCCAAACTCTTCATTTTATAGATGAAGTCATAGGCCCAGATATTTGAAGTAATAATCCCAAAGTAGAACAACCTGGATTTGAACTCAGGTCCATTCTACTTTCTATTATACCATCTATCTGGCCTTTCTGACATTGGCCAGTTACTACTGGGTTTTCATCATATTCCCCCCACTCTCTCATTCAACTCTGGACTCTGTCCCCAGTCATCGCATTCCAGATCACTCCTTCTGCAGTTTGCCATCTTCTCTTTCTTTAGCCTTCTCTTCCATCCAGATTCTCAGGCCTAATCTTTCCCGCCCTTTCAATATTGGCTCTTTGTCTTTTTGCTCTAGTCTTGGTTTTTTCTCTTGATGGAGTAGCTCTGGACTCTGCCCACTGTGGCTCAGGTTTGCAGCCCAGTTTGAACATGGTTTCCTTTGTTGTTCAGTACTTTCAGTTGTGTCTGATTCTTCGTGACCCCATTTGGGATTTTCTTGGTAGAGATACTGGAGTGGTTTGCCATTTTCTTCTCTAGCTCATTTTATAGATGAGGAAACTGAGGCAAACATGGTTAAGTATCTTGCCCAGGGTCACACAGCTAGTAAGTGTCTGGAGAAGTCAGATTGGAACTGGAGAAAATGAGTTTTCCTGACTTAAGTCCCAGTGCTCTACCCACTGTACCACCTTGCTTCTCTAAGCATGACATCTGTTAAATGTCAAATGACAAATTATTTACATTGCAGTACAAATGACTCCAGACCGTGGAGCAGGAAAACGGCGTTTCCTTCTACTGTCCAGTTCTCCTACTTCCCCACAGTGTTCACCCTGACAAGCAGAATACGCTCTATCACTCTGTGATTTCCTTTTGAAAATGTGTAAGACAATTAGAAAAAAAGCTACTTACCAACTGGTTATCCTATTTATATAATGACAGATAATTGATTCAACTTATTTCTTCCCTCCTCCCCATCACTGCCAAAATGTACTGAATTTTAAATTGAAGTGACTGAATTGAGTGGATGTTTTGACATTGCTTAGACACGCCCTTAAGGATCTATACCTGCCACTTGGGAAGTGAAAGATTTATAAAATGAAGGAAAAAAGATTAAATACCTGATTTCCCAACTTTCTTTTTCTTTCTGATCCACAGCCTTCTCTCCCATCTTCTACTTGTAATTATTTTCTTTCCTGCTCCAATGTCCAATTATAGATATCTGAGTTATTTTTATCACCAATATTTTAAACTTCTACCAGTATTTATAAAGATAAGAATATAAGAAAAACAATGACTAAAAATATGATTATAAATGATTGTATGTTTTCCTAAACTTTCATTATTTTCTGACTGTTAATTCCAAAACAAAAAGTATGTGACTAACATGATAATAACCAAATTGTTCTGTTTGTCTCCAGGATTCCTTTAGAAATGCTTTTTTAAAAAATGTGTATTTAACATGACTTTGTTGCTGTTGTTATTTTCTGTAATTACTTGACTGTGGTCAGGCTACCTCTTGTTCTTTTTGTTCTATATCACTTTATACAAGCATTCCTAGATTGCTGTTCTATACTCACTATTTCTTGTGTTGCAATAACATTTCATTACTTTTATATAACAAAATTTATTTGTGCATTCCCCAATCATTGAGTACATCCTTTGTTTTTAAGTTTCTTTTAGTTCTTGCTATTACAAATATTGTTTCTAGGATTATTTTTTTTTTGGTATTTTTTCCCCACCAATTGACTTTCTAGGGGGTAGAGTCTCAGTACTGGGACCAGTGGGTAACACATATTGTAACTTATTATAAAAATCCATGTGGTTTTCCAAAAGGTTGAAGCCATTCACAACTCTGGCAGGAGCAGCTGTTTTAACCCAGCTATGCCTGACTGAATTTTTTTCATCATTTATTATCTTTGCCAACTTGATGGCAGAATCTTGAAGTTGTTATAGTGTGTATTTCTCTGTTGCTAGAGATTTCATTGACAATACAGTCTTCTTTCCAAAACTACCTTTCATATCCTTTGATTGCTAGCTTATAGGAGAATGGTCTTTGAACTTTATAGACATTGAATGTCAAACTCTTATCAGAAATCTCCCTTCTAGTTCTGATGAGTTTGTTTCTTCCCCTTTTAAAACACTGGTTTTCAGAAGCTAAGTGAAATATGTAACCCTGCAATTGATTCATTCAGTCCTCAGCAAATTTGTCCTAATCCTTCTCCTTTCTTTCCTCCTTCCCCCCTCCCTCCCTGTCACCCATTAACCCTTCCTGTCACTCTGAGGACAAAATGGACCATGGTGGTTTATATGTCCTGTCCCCGAAGATGCAGTTCAGCCCTTCTGCTGCCCTTCAGCATCTGTTATTGCAGCTGCCTTTGATGTAATATTCATGATCTTCCCTAGATGCATTTCTGTTTCTCTCTCTCCTCTGGGTCTGTTTCAGCTTAAGGCTCCTGTTTCTTTTCAGCATTTAATCCAAGGGCTCTTCTCTAATCCTTCAGCCACCTTCCTGTTTTGAAGTCCTCAACTCAATTACAAGAAGGCTTAGCCTCACACAAACCCCTGCCAGTTGTCTGGAAATGGTTGTTTCTGCTTCATTGCTTGTTTTCCTTTAGACTAATTAGTCTGTGTAGGTTGACCTTCTATTTGATAAGTTATATATAGACTGCAGATAACATCCGTTATCACTGCAATATTGCAATATCACTGAACCCCCTTACCTTTTTTTTTTTTTAAAGGTTTTTATTCTAAATATAGTAACCATCAATAAAAATAAACATTACTTCTTATAAACAAATACTTGGCTGGATCTGTGATCTCATCCTCATGGGTACGTTCTTTAATCATCTGACTCACATTCCATTCACGTCCTCTTATCCTGGGCCATTCTTGTCCATCTCCTCTCATAAATCTTCCATAGGAGGTCCTCCTAGTGTGTTGGAGGCCATCCTCTAGTTCTCTTAATGTGGTAGATACAAATAGTGTAAGGACTGTCCACTGGTCATCTCCCTCTTGCCATATGACTATAGTGATCACCATCTTTTTCCAGTCATATATCCCAGTAAGCAGAAGATCTAACCTTTGGTTCATGAATTGGTATTAAAAAACTGATAGCTATTTCAGTATAATTGGTTTCCCTTTTAATCTGGTGTATTTTATGCATTTAAAACCATTATTCTGAGAAATAATCCACAGCCTTCACCAGAGTACCAAAGGGGTCCATGACATGCAAAAAGGCTAAGAATTCCTCTTTTAAGGCAATCCTTTCTGCTGTCTCTTCCACAAGAAGTGGAAATCCTTGACTAGCAATGTGTTGCAGACTATTCATTTTTAGTAAGAATGAGTCATTCTTCAGTTATTTGAAGCTTTAATAACCTTAGAAATATAACTATTATAAGTTTACAAAAACAACATTTGAAAGGTGATTTAAATGAACATTTTAGAATATTGGTGTGTTTCTTATTAAAATTCAACATAATTATTGTCTTGTGCTATACATTGTTCTGCTTGACTTTTGAATTTTGCAAAAACTTTCATCAGTTACTCAGTGATAGAAAGGACTGCATTTGTAATTCTAACCTTAAGATCATCCAAAGAATGAGGTTTTGATGCATATAAGACAGTTTTCACTTGTTGTGAGTTGCCATTCAATTGTGTTTGACTCTTTGTGACCACATTTGGGTTTTCCTGGCAAAGATACTAGAACCGTTTGCCAATTCCTTTTCCAGTTGATTTTATAGATGAGGAAACTGAGGTAAAGAGGATTAAGTGACTTGCCCAGGGTCACATAGGTGGTAAGTGTCTGAGGCCAGATTTAAACTCAGGAAGTTGAATCTTCCAGACTCTAGGCCTGGCACTTTATGTACTGCACCACCTAGCAGTGACACCACATGAAAAAATCTAATGGAGATAGATTAGGTGACCTAGCTGACCAAGCAAGATGACCTTCTCTCCTGATTTCCTGGTTTGAAGAAGCATCATACAGAAACTGTCATACTAACAATGCATAATAACAAGGTTCCCCATCTTGTTAAAATTCAAATAAAACAATTTATTATTTAAAATTTACAAAACTAAATAAAGGGTAAAGGAAATTTAAATGCTAAAAATTTCAAGTCATTAAAAAAAATTGATAACATATCTACTTCTGAAGTTACAAAAGCTTAAAACCACACAAAGACTTTTGGAATACCCTGTATGAGATTCATTAAGTATGAATTTTTAAGTAACTGGGGAGGGAAGAATGGACACCTGTTGGTGTGTTCTGGCTCCTGAAGGAGCTGTAAACATATGGCGATAGTGAAATGCTTAAGTTATACATTGAAATAGTATGGTATGGGGCCTCAGTGTCTGCTTGGGAAAGGAGGAGGGCATGGCGCTGCTTGAGCAGATGCAGCCAACGTGGGGAAGCTGCTTAAGGGCATCGACAGGTACAATCCTGAGAACATGGTCACCACCCTGGAGCACTATGTGGAGACCCAGGCCAAGGAGAACACTAGCCTGAAGCCAACTTGGCATTCTAAAGTTATATCAGTTTAACCCGGTCTTCTTCCAGACCACAGTGACAGCCCAGATTCTGCTGAAGGCTCTCACCAATCTCCCTCACTTGGACTTCACCCTGTTCAAGGGTGTGATTGACCAGGCTCATCAAGAAGAGGAGCCCATCAGACAGATCCTATACTTGGGACACTTGCTGGAGACCTGTCATTTCCAAGTGTTCTGGCATGCCCTAGATGGGAATATGGATCTCCTCCTTAATGGCATCACAGATTTTGAAGACTCCATTGGAAAATTTATCTGCCACATTTTGGGCATCACATATCAACATATTGACCGCTGGCTGTTGGCTGAGATGTTGGGAGATCTGTTAGACAACCAGCTGAAAGTGTGAAAAAGCAAATATGACTGGAGCTCCAATGAGGCAGGACACGTCTTCATTTGCAGTCAAGAAGAGAGTGTCACGTCCAAGAACTATGTGGGAAAGATCGACTTTGAGAGTGTTTCCAGCATCATGGTCTCCTCCCAGTAACTGTTTCTGCCAAATGTCTCCTTTTTTCAATGTTTCCTCTTACATACAGCCAGCTTCTTAAATAAAAGTCCTTTACTTCCTGGAAAAAAAAATAGCATGGTAGGTTTTCTTTAAGGCAGCTAGGTGGTACAGTGGATAGAGGGCTAGGCCTGCAGTTAAGAAAACCTGGGTTCAAATCTGACCTCAGACGCATATTAGCTGTGAGATCCTGATCACTTAACTCTGCCTCAGTTTCTTCATCCGTAAAATGAGCTGGGAAGGAAATGGCAAACCACTCCAGTATCTTTGCCAAGAAAACCCCAAATGGGGTCACTAAGAGGTTTTACATAGGCACATTGGCTATGAGGGGACAGCTCTGGAAGATTTGCCTTAGGGAGAAACACAGGGGAATTCTTGGCTCTTGAACCTTTGGACAAAGACCTTGGTGAGGTGGCACTGTTGCAGTTCCTTAAAAGGATCATGTCAGGGCTCTTGATGTCAAAGTAAACTTTCTGCTTCATAAAAAGCAGGAAGTTTGCTTATATAAGTTTAAAAAAGTCTGAAAACAAAGCATATGAAGGAAAGATGAAACACTAAAGAACAGTCTGAGTCTTTCATGTGCAAGGCCATCTTTCTTGGCCCGAAATCCTGAAGAAAATGACATTTAAAAAGTTAACTAACCTTCAGCCTGGGCAGAACCTTTGGTGACTGATGAGCTGCATTGGGGTAGAGGGCAATAGGAAGAGAAGGAAGGGAACAAAGATAAACATATACACATTGACAATCACACACACATGTGACCCAATAATACCAGTAATGCATCAGTCAGAACACAATTTGTCTTCTGGACATAATTGAACAGGAAGAACATAAAAGTTACTGAACCAGTTAATTTGTTTTCAACTTTTGCTGAGGCTTACTTTAGTTCACTTTTGTTCAAATACAGCAATAACTTAGCCATCTGGTAGCCTCACCTGTCCTTTTTGTTAGTGAACAAAGGCCTCTTAGCAGCCAAAAACAATGCCAGAAAATCCATGCACATAAGCTTGTGTACCTTACTCAGGCCCTCATTTAAAACCTATTTCCTTTTAGTTTGCACACACTTCTAACAAACCTCCCCTTTCCCCTCCCCCTTTTAAGTTCATAGCAAATTAGAAGAGAGAGTATGGAGGTTGCTAGAGGTGACCTCACTTACTTCAGGGAAATAGAATAATTTATATTCTGATATAGGCAGAAAGCAAACATAAGACTCAGAAAGCAGAACAGTATAAGGCCATTTATTATGGAGTCAGTTCAACATACTTTTATGGTTTCTGTTCATTCTATGACAGTACAATACAATGATTTATGTTCATAATGATCTCATGTCAGCTAGGAAAGCTTAGATTATGTTCAGTATGCTGTATTTGAGAAAGCAAGGAAGCATGTGAGCATTTTAAAAAAGATTGTAATCCATAATATTTAAAATTTAAATGTTTTAGAGGGCTAACCTCTCAGTTTTCAAGGAAATTACTATCTAGAATAATTAATTAATAGGAGACATTGTGATGTGATGGAAAGAATATGAGATTTTGAGTTAGAGGACCTGGGTTTGGTTTGTAACCTTTCTAAGTCTCAGTTTTCTCAGCCACCAATTTAAAGCCATTGTGTAAAAGTATTTCCAAGGTCCCTTCGGGCTTTGAATCTCATGAACAGTCTCTCCTAACTTAGCCAGGTTGGTCCTTAGAAAAAAACAGAGGTCAGCCCACAGCTTGTCCTCTATTCTAAAGCTTCCTAGTTTGGAAGGTCCCTCTAGATCTTGGGCAACTAGGTGGCACCACAGTGTACAGAGAGGTGGGCCTGGAGTCAGGAAGCTTTGTAGATTGTTCAGTCATTTTTTATTTGTGTCCAACTCTTTGTGACCCCTTTTTGGGGTGGACTTAGCAGAAATGGTAGAGTGGTTTGCCATTTCCTTCTCTAGCTCATTTTACAGATGAGGAAACTGAGGTAAACAGCATTAAGTGACTTGCCCAGGGTCACACAGGTAGTAAATGTCTGAGGCCAGATTTGAACTCAGGAAGATGAGTATTCCTGACTCCAGACTCAGCCCTCTATCCACTGTGCCACCTAGTTGCTCTTAATTGAGATAGAGAACTTAAAAATGTATTTAAAAAAGAAAATATAAGGAGCTATATAAATGTAAAGTATGTATTTTAATCACTCAAATATTGGGTACTTGAGTGTTGGGGCTTCCTTTGTTATTAATTACAGTGCCTTAGAACTTAATAGATAGTCTGTGAGTTGCTGTAACCCAAAGTGTTCATCCTTCTGCAGCTCACTAACCTGCTAGCTCTAGACTGAGGTAGTCTGGTACTTGATTGCTAGACATATAACCTGCCACTGGACACATTCTTGAAGCCTTTCCAACTGGTTGGGACATTCTAGGGCTGGTATTCCACCAACATGACTTTCAAGAACCCAAGGGCATGCTCCCACCATGACTGGAGTAGGACCTTAGCAGAAGTAAGATACAGGCATGCATCTATGATTTGTCAGTGTGGGAACTCCTTTTACCCATGCAGTGGGTTGATAACCTAGTATATATGTCCTAGGGAGTTGCTTGAGGTACTAATGATGAGGGATAGCTCCCAATAGGTTCAGCAGGAACTCTGATCTTATCCAAGACCAGAAAACCTGCAATAGTGTCTGGAAAGAATTCAAGGTCTCAGGCTTAATTGGAGTGAGAGTTTATTGTTTTGAGACATGAGAAGCGGGCAAGAGTCCTTTAGTGGACCTGCAAGTGAGAGGGGTACAGGCTTTTACTTTTAAAGGTAGGGCTGCCATTGTCAGGGCTGACCAGATGGAGGGAAGGGATCTCAGTATATAGATAAAGGTTAGGGCTAACTGAGAGGAACTTGTGACTTTAGTGCATAGATAGTTTAGATGAGATTTGGGCCAGACCGGAGGAGACATGAAGAGATTAAGTAAGAACAAAAGAGTCACAAGTTGTTGCCTAGGCTGAGTGCAGATAGGGGGAAGGGGCAGAGTTTGAGGCTGGGAAAAGGATTTTACAGATTACAATTTTACAATACAAGTTGCAGTTACAATTGTGCACACTGATTTTATAAATTGGTTTTACAAATTGATTTAGACCCCAGGTACCCCGTCACTAAGAGGTTAAATAACTTGCCTAGGTCTTGCACCTGGAACATGACAAGGCTTCCAGACTCCAAACTTCTGTAGTGTAATCCATTACACATGCTGCCTCTATGAAGGTAAACTAAATAATTATGATAAAACCCCTAGATTCAAGAAATCTGGGTAAAATTCCACAAGGTCTTTATTAAAGAAATTTAGAGTAATGGGGACAGATAGGTGGTTCAGTGGGTAGAGTGCTGGGCCTGGAGTCAGGAAAACTCCTCTTCCTGAGTTTAAATCTAGCTTTAGACACTTACTAGCTGTGTGACACTAAACAAGTTCCATAATCCTGTTGCCTCAGTTTCCTCATCTGTAAAATAAGCAGGAGACAGAAGTGGTAAACCACTCCAGCATCTTTGCTAAGAAAACCCCAAACGGGGTCATGAAGAGTCAGACACGACTGAAAAACGGCTGACCAAAAGAGAGTAATGGGAAGATCTTAAACTTTTGAAACTCTTTCCATATTCTGAGGATTTCAATTGCAATCACAGCTCTGCCAAACGCTACCTATTTGACTTTTGGCAAGAAGCTTTTCTTCTATAGCAAGCCACAAATATTAATTAAGCCCTTACTATGTGCCAGGTGTTGTGCTAAGTGCTAAGGATACAGAAACAAGCAAAAATAAAGATAGTCCCTTCCCTATAGTTTACGTTTTAATGGGGGAAAACAATACAAAAAAAGGAGCTGAAAACTGGAGAGGGGAGGAGGAGGGATGGTCCAGGGTGAAAAGGCAGCTGAGGCATGGTGGAGAAGCCTGGAGAGTCAGAAGTAAGGACACTGGGACTCCCATCTGTTATATTAAAGGGTTAGATTTGAGGACCACCCTCTAGTCCTGTTCAATTGGAACATTCTTTGATTTTATGCATCATTCCATAATTTATTTATCCAGAGATAAACAGGATGGGATAGACTGGGTTCTAACCATAGTAACAGTGCCCTGATCACCTGCTGGGAGAGTCAGGATTATATGACTCTGGTGCCTCCTGGGCTCCTTTTAGAGGCCTCCATGTCCAGCCAGAGCTGCTGTGTAATCTCTGAGCTTTGCACTCTGGCAGCTTCCTATTCCCTGGGGTGCTATCTTTCCAAATCCAGATTTTAATTAATTGGAGTTGGGGGCGATGACAGTTTCCATGACTCTAATTTCCTACTGTGGATTAGCAGTAATAACTTCTCCCCCTTTTCCCTGTCCCCCACCCCTTTCTTGTGACTCTGATAGCTTCCCTCCTGCTAAGACTATTTATTTTAATTATCACCATCTTGATCGCCACCATTTAACATACAATAGTGACTAGTTTGCTGCTGCTGCCTGTCACTGACGCCAGGAGCTTTTCCTAAACCTTCTAGATGAAATTGCCCTTTCAGTGACCTGCTCTGTGTCTCACCTTCTCATTTTTCTCCATGACTGCCAATTTTCTTCACACCAGCTTTCTTATCTGACCACATACTATATCTGACTATAGATGTGCATCTCTGTATTTAAATTTCACATCAGTATCTTTATTTCTCACTTCCCCCATGAAGCCTTACTTGGCAGTTCCTATATTGCTGGGTTCTTCCTCTTTTTCTTAACATTGGAATGAAGCATTCTGATACTTGTGCTGTTCATTAACTGTTTCAGGTGTGTCCCTGTTTTGTTTCCCCATTGACATTGCCAGCTACCTGAGGACAAGGTCTCGGTGTCATCCTTGAGAAGCTATGGCTGAATAAGTGCTCAGTAAATATTTGTTGGAAATTGACTTGAATTTGGTCTCCACATTTGCCAGTATTATCTGGCAGTCAAATCTGCAGAATGCATAGTCAGAATGCTTTTGGGGTTTGGTAAGTCACATACCCTCTGGAAAAGCTCAGAGAGGTGACTTGGAGCAGGCAGGAGACGTTTCTGCTCTGAACATGGTTGATTCTTACTAGGCAAATGTTTCTAGATTTGAGGCACACATTCAGGTAATGTCATAAACATCCCCTTCTGTAAGAGAAGTCTTGTTGGACTGCTCTGAAATTGGATAAAATTTAATTCAACAAGGTTCTGTTATGTGTAAGGAACAGGGTTAGACTCTGGGGTTTGAAAACAGTTTCTGCTCTCATTATTTTCAAATAGTACTACTGAAAGCATAAGTGTGCCTGCCTTAACTAAAACCATTTTGTTTCTCTCTTGCTGCTTTGGGTGGTTTCATAAAATACTAATGAATGAAGCCGTTTCTTTTCCCTTGGTTGTATAGAGGTGAGAAGAACACTGGATTTAGAGCCAGAGGACCTGGATTTGAATTCTGGTTCTGCTTAAATACTAACTGCATGAAATTGGGCAAATCATTTAACTTCCTCGAATGTATTTAACCACTAACTGTGGTTAAATGTATTTAACTATTGACTGCAACTCTTCATAGAGAGGTTCAATATACTTAACTATGCAATACTTTTTTTTTACTTAGAATAGAGAGAGAAGGAAGGAATAAGCATCTATTAAGCACCTACTATATGTACTGGACACTGTTGTAAGAGCTTTACAAATAATACATCATTTTATCCTCAACAATCCTGGGAAGGAGGTATTATTATTATCCCCATTTTACAGTTGAGGAAACAGAAGCAGATAGAGGTTAACTAACTTGACCAGGGTCACACAGCTAGTAAATGTCTGAAGTTAAATTTGAACCTGGGTCTGATTCCAGCCCAGTGCTCTATCCATTGTACCACCTAACTGCCTCTAGTTCCACAAGTTGTTGCATAGATTAAATAAACCAGTAAGTAGTAGATGCTATCAGTAAAACAATGTATGATAAGACATCTACTGAATTACTATACACCCACAAGTCCTAAGGAACTATAGAAACTCCTTTAAACTCAGGAGTTCTAGGAAATTTGCCACTTTGTTTAGTCTTCCCTCTTCTTACCCTACCAAAAGCCATTGGTTAAATGAGTATGGATAATATAGTACAGTTCTCAATAAGTGTTTGATTCACAGATTCTGTAGGAGGCATCCTCAGATGGAAACTCAGAAATTTTGGACCTTAGACCTTAACATGGAATATAGACTTGGGAGGAGACAGAAACTCTCATGGCCAGGGCTGTTCTCAGCTGTCTTGCCATAGGTAGGGATCTCCATTGCTTGCTATCTCAGCTAGTTCATCTTTGAAGAAGAAGGGGAGGGGATCCAATGTCTGGCCCTGCCAAGGAAGTCTATCCCAGTCAAACTTTCTCATGTCCTTCATTTGCCTTCACAACACACACACACACACACACACACACACACACACACACACACACACA
>NW_027187273.1:4841039-4891886 GCF_028583685.1 Petaurus breviceps papuanus | reverse complement strand
CACACACACACACACACACACACACACACACACACACACACACACACTAGCTGCAACTCATCCCTTCCTGTGACTTCTCTCACTCCTCAGTCCTAAAGCTACATATAGTGGGTGGGTGGGGAGGAGGAAGGTCGAAGTATGTCTACAAAATAAAAGGTATAACAAGTAAAAGTAGGGATTTCTAAGTTCTCTTCTGACTCATGATTTTCAATTCTTAATTTTGGTGTTGGCAGTAGCATATAAAGACCTGATGATGTTTGCTGCAACAATGGCAATTTTTTCTTCTGATAAAGAAGAGATCATGAATAGCATAAGGAAACTATGTGGTATGTTTGGAGGTGTAATAGTAATGGAATTTGAAGATCCCCTTGTATTGGCAAGCACTTAGCACATTGTTTTGAGCTCTGTAATAATACTCTGTCAAGTATTAAGACCCAGAACTTGTGAATCCCACAGTGGGATGGACTTCCTGATGTAACAGGAAGGGGCTGGAACAGGGAGGAGCTAATACCTTATATAAGGAAAAGCCCAAGCTGAAGAGTCAGAACTTCTTGGAGCAAGCATTGGAGAGGCTGAGGAGGAGAGGCCCGACCTGGAGAAAGTGATTTTGATTTTGAGAAGGGAGCTTATGGTGGTGGAGCTTCTTCTGAGAACCAGCTGAAACTTCTGCTGAGAGCCTTGGGGAACCAGTCAGCTGTCGAAGACTTCTGAGGGCCAGCTGGAGCTACCAGAGGTGTTGGTACTTTGTCTCTTTTGGGTCTATGTTGATTTCACAGACAGAAAGTGAATTGAGATGATAGTGCCGACCATGTGTGTGAATATTATTGTAATTCTGCTAAGCTTGATGTGTCTAGATATTGTTGTGGCTCTGTTAAGTTTTATCTTCCCAGGAGCAGAAACTGTGAAGGACTTGAGGTGGACTGGACACTGTGAGCTTCAATGTGGAGCAGGAACTGCATGGAGAGCTGGACAAGGAACTGCTGTCTGCCCTTGAACTCAGGTGGCAGATGGTTAGATTTGGGCAGGATCTGGGATCATGGAAGAGGAACCATGGAAGCTGAAAGCCTGCCTCAAGTCAAGATGAAAAAAACCTCTCCTTGGGTATTTAATGCTGACAGATGAGATTGTAACTTATTTGTGACCTAGGGGTAGATGGCCTTTGCACTTTCCACAACCCCTTAAGAGGGTACTGAGTAGTGACTGATGACATTGTAACTTGATTGCACCCTGTGGGTGGAGGACTTGGACCTTTGTACTTTGTGTCAATTAAGGAGGCTTGCCTCCTTCAGGGTGATTGAATTAAGGATTTACTAAATGAAGAACTTACTAAATGAATGTTATCTTTTGTTTAAAACTATGCAACCACTTTGGTGAAAACTATGTGGACATTTTAGTGATAAGTTGTGAAGTTATAACATTCTGAATGCTTTACTTGATTTTCTGTGAATGTTTTTCTTAAATTTACTGTTGAATAAATAGAGAGTTCACTATACTGTATAATCAGAATCTTGAAGAGCTGTTCACAGCAACAGTCCTCTGGAAAGCTGCTTGTGCTTGGCTTTACAGAAAGGAGAGGTGGAAACCATTGAAATGGGGCAGAGAAAGGAAACTAAAAGGACAAAAACACACATATACACATACATATATGTGCATACATACATACACCTACACATAAATCCATACACACATGCACATTTTTCTTAGGAGAAGAGAATCAGGTATCTAAAGACTGAACTTACTTTGTGAATTTCATGTTTTTCCACCTTCAAAATCTACCTGGATTTCCCTCCAGATATTTTGTACATATCTCCGACTGACAATAAAAGATTTGCCATAATAATGGCATGCACTCTTGAGATGTGGAATTAAGAGTCTGGTGCTGGGTTTTGGAGTAGTCGTCTTGTAGGTTTGACTGAGAAATGGAGTGGACCTTGACTTGTGACACAGGACAAACGGTGCTGCAGTGAAGTGTAATATGATTACAGAGTTTCATTGTTCCTAATTGATCTTAAATATTATATTTACTATTTAAGATAGAGCCATTAAATAAAGTCATTTCCTCGTGAAGTAAATCAGCAGAAAATCATAGAAGAAAAACTATCCTGTGTTGTATCCTTTCATTACATAATGCTTCTCGATCCTAACTTTTTTCTTCCTTATGGTACTTTAGGCAGCATCACCACTAACTTTCAAAGCACACTTCATTTCTCTCAATGACTTCCTTCCTCTTGTAGTGAAGTAAGGAAATATGATTGCTTATTTTTTAGAAATAGAAGCAATTGTAGAATCTGAGAGTCTGAAAGAACTTTTAGAGGTCATTTATTTCAGCCATTCTTGATGCAGGAATGTCCTCTACTACTTATAGAGAGAGTTAGCAACATGCTCAGCCCCTCATTGTGAAGAGGGGAAGGTGTAACTAGGGTAGGGTAATCGGGGCTCTGCCCTAGAGTGAGAACAACTCAGGGGGTGATGTTTTCATTTTGTTTTGAAGATATGTTAAAGCCAGAAGCTTTATACATATTACTTGAACTAGGAACATGCCTGGTTCTCAAATCCAAGGTAGAGAATACACTACCAGATGAATACCACTTAGACTGGGAAAGCCTGGGCCAACTCTTCTTTTTTATCATATATTCTTAACCAGGGATCTGTGAATTAAAAAAAAAAAATTTGATTACTGTATTCCAATATAATTGGTTTCCTTTGTAATCTTAACAATTTCACTTTTATGAACTTAAGGACATAATTCTAAGAAGGGGTCCATTATACTTTACCAGACTGTCAAAGGTGTTCATGATACAAAAAAGGTTAAGAATACCTGTTCTAGATCCTTTGTTTGGAGTCCCAGTTTAGCCAGGAACCTCTCTCTAGAACTCTTCAGCCCTAATGGAAGGCAGGGCTTGTGTGGCACAAACTCTTGGCACCAATCATAACATCCTAAGGAGGGTCCTGGTTCTAAGAGGATCTTGTGGAGCAGTTATGACTGCCTAGGGTCATCCTAAGACAGCTAACTGCTCTTTCTACATCTCCTTAAATAAAATCTATACAAGTCTGTGGGTTAATGTTAAGGTTAGTTTAGACTAAGGCACACTTTCTCCCCTTAGTAGTTTTTTTGGTCCACTGTTTCCACCTCATATGGTCAATTTTTGGCTCATTTTATATAGCACAAACTCTGCCCTCCCCACCCCTTTTTCTCACCTAGTCCATTACTACTAGAATTGTGTCACCATGACACCTTATTCTGGGGACTCTTTTTTCAGATGCTGTCATTCCCCATGCCTGATCTGACTGGGAGTTGGAGACTGTTCTCTATGTTATGGAGGGGGCCAAACTCTCTGAAGTCTGAACTATTCCCTATTCTAGTAAAATTGCACCCTGGGCTGATAGTAATGTCCTACCTCTTCAACTGAATTTGCCATGAGTCTAAGAATTCCTATTATACCTTCCCTCTGTTCATTATTTCCTATTTAAGCTACACATAGCTTGCTTTGTACATATTTGTTTGTATGCTGTCTCCTCCATTAGAATGTAAGCTCCTTTAGGGCAGGGACTATCCTTTGCCTCTTTTCATAGCCCCAGATCTTAGCACAGTGCCTGGTATATAGTATGCACTTAAGAAATGTTTATTGATTAATTGATAGATTGGTAGGGGGGAAGTCAAGTCAGGGCTGATGACTCCTAAACCCTTGCTAGAAGAAGGCATAATCATGTTATAAAGGCATGGCACTTGTACACATCAAATCATAAATTCAGTGTTAGAAGGAACCTCAGAAGTGAACTAGTCCAACTTTTGCCTGAAGCATGAATCTTTTTTACAAATCTCTTATTACAAATTTCACAAATGCCATCTGCCTGACTGACTATAGCCTGCTCATTTTTGGTCATATGACCATGGGCAAAATGTATCACTTTTCTGGACCCGTTTCTTATCGGTAAAATTAGGGGCCTAGGCTAGATAATCTGTAAGGTCAATTCACTTTCAGCTCCAAATCTGTGATCCTGTGAACTAAAATTGAAATCCCAGAATCTGTTTTATTTTAATTAGTAATTATGCAGACTCCACCCTAGCCAAGAAGGAGATGAGAGAAATGCACATTTCAGAGAATCCCAACTAGCTAGCCATAGCCACTGCTACATAACTACTAGTTAACATGGAAAAAATTACAATGCTTATCTTGAAAAACAAACTACATGGTAAACAACCTTAAACACAGCTATGAGAGAAAGTATGATCTGAACATTTCACCCACACTAGTAGACGGGTAGTTGGAGGTGGAGGAGTCGGGGGAAGGAAGAAGGAATTTATTTAGTCTGAATTTAATTTTCTCTAGGCCAATGCAAAGGAATATCAGGGATGTGGTCTAGGCTGACAGCTGTCTTAAGATGACAGCCTCAAGTGTTTCCTGAAATATCATCTATTTAGGTCTCTCTCTTTCCTCCCTCACCAGGTGGTTTCTTCTCAGGGGGTTCAGCTAGAACTCCATATTTCTTCTAATTTATCAAATTCCCCCATTCTAGCTAACTTAGTGCTTTCATACAAGACCCAGAGGGCTTAATGAAATCTGAGCCAAATGGGACAGACCTCATTTCTGGCATCATTTTACTTCATCAAATGACTTTCAAAGACTTTTCCCACTTGGTCTAAGGTCTTCTGATTTGATTGACTGAGATGTATTCTCATCTAGTTAATGTATGAGACTAAAATGGGGTGAAATAGTTTCAATTCCATGATTACAAGTATATCCATTATTGAGTGGTAGTCTAAAAAAATCTCTCTAGCTTTCTTGGCCTTGACTTTTCTGGGGCAGCCTGCCTCTCTGCTTTACATATGCTCACTGTTCTTGTCTAGCACTCTTTTTTTTTCTTTTTCATAGAAACTTGTTTCCCTGGACCCTACCACACCCCCCCTCACCTATCAGTGCCTTTTTGCCTGTGACAAAAGAGGTACCCAGAGGAGACTTTGCCCTTCTACCTAAAGCCCCTTGTCCTTGTTCAAGTTACTGAGGTCTCCTATTGTATAAGAAAGAACATAGGCATTTCCTGACCTAAGAAGGAAGGTGTTTCCTGAAACTATTATCTTTCCACTTCTTTTTATTACCATAGACTGAAGATTGTCTCACATGCTGAGATTTGATGAGAGACCTCTAAGGTCCTTTCTAGATCTAGAACTGTGATCTTTCCTCCACTTTCCCAACAAACATATCTTCTTAAGACTTCAATCTCTTTGTATGGAATGACCCCCCTTTCTATGATGTGGTATTGAGAACTGAACAGAATATTCCAGATGTGTTCTGACTCAGAATGAGGACAGACAGAAAGACAAGTACCTCCCTTCTTGGAAAGAGTTCAGTGCATGAAATCTTACTGATATGGGCATGCCTTCTAATGATGCTGATTACAATCCATCCCAGCCTACCCCTCCTGTGAGATTCTTATCCGTGTCTTTACCTTAAATTTTTAGAAAGAAAGAAAAGGGAAGGAAAGAAGTATTTTTGAAACACCTACTAAATTCCAGGCACTCTGCTAAGCTCTTTACATATATGATCTCATTTGATCCCCGCAACAACCCTGGGAGGTAGGTCCTATTATATCTCACCATTTTACAGGTGAAGAAACTGATAGAGATCATAGGTGATTTACCCAGGATCACAGAGCTAGTAGGCTGAGTCCAGATCTGAATGAAGATCTTCCTGACTCCAACCCCCGTGTGCTATCCACTGCACCACCTAGCTATCTCTTAAAAGATGCCTATAGAAAATGGCAGCAAGGGTGGATAATAGAGGATGAATATGGAAGCATAATTTTGCAAGACTAGTGTCAGGAATGCTGATGCTCAGAGTGAGCTGAGGTTGTTGAGGAAAGCTGAGCATAAAACAAGAGTTTGTTATTGTTGTTTGTTTGGTTTTGGTTTTGCTCTGTGGGAGAAAAGGGTATAATCAAAGAAGGGGTAAGTCCTCTCTGCTCAAGGTACTAGGAGGATGATAACTGACTATAGAAAGAAGTCAGAGCTCCCAAAATATTATTTTTGCAACTGTCTTCTCTGCTAAGAGAATGACCTGTGGACTGGAGAGGACAGGACAAATGACCAAGAGAGAACATAAAAATATGTCATGGAGAAAAGAAGAAAAAACCTGACTGCTCAGGATAAGTTTAAATTCTTAAACTCTTATGAGCTACTTTCCTTGTTGATCAAAGAATTGTGGGACATGTATGACTGTGATAGCATCTGTTGGTAGCGATCTTTGAAAGATCACAGAGAATAGGGTAGGTGCCATAGAACTGGAAAAAGATATCTGTCTCCATTTTTTTGAGATGAAAAAGAATGGAATATGCAAACCATAGGCCACTGAGCTTGGAGAACATTGAGAAAAAGGAGCAGGGCTCCTAAAGGGCCAGCATGGGTTTCATAAAGAACAGGTCATGACCTCATTTTTTCTTCTTCTAGGTGATCAGGGTTAAGTGACTTGCCCAGTATCACACAATCATTTCCTTTTTTTTTTTTTTACAGGTAGATTAGGACAATGCTGTAAATATAGTTTTTCTAGATTTTTGCAAATCGTTTGACAAAAATCTCGAAATGTTGACAATATGTTGAAAAAGGGAAAGATATGGGTTAGATCAGAGGTATAAAATGGCTGCATGTGACCTACAACACTCCAGAGTGCAGCCCAAACTAGATTAAAATGTAATTGGGAAATTTTTACTAAAATAAATCAAAATACAACAAAACATAATTTTAACGTGGTTTTCTAAGTCAATATGCACATTCGGGGATTTTTATGTTTGGTTTTGTAGACCTCAATTTATATTTGAGTTTAACATCTCTGGCTGTTAGATGGATTAAAAATTAGTTGAATGGTCATATCCAAAGAATAGTCTTTAATGGCTTGATGTCAGTTTGGGATGCCCCAGGGATCTGCTCTTGACCATGGGCTATTTGCCATTTTTTTCAATGATGTATGGAGTCATAGATGTATGCTCATTGCATGTACAGATGACACAAAGCTGGGAGGCATATCTAACACAGAAGATGTCAGTCAAGATTCAAAAAGATCTTGACAGGCTAGAACATTGGGCCTAATTAAATAAGATGAAACTGAACAGGAAAAAATGTGAAATTCTTATACTTAGATCTTAAAAAGTCAGTTTCACAAGAATAAGGGGGATGTGTGGGTAGATGGTAGTTTGTCTGAAAGGAGCTCTGGGGGTTTAAGTCACCTGCAAAAGAATCATGTGATGTAATAGCCAAGAAAGCAAATGTGATCTTAGATGATTTTAGAGAGGGATAGGTTTGAGGAATAAGGAAATAATTATCCCCTTATATTCTTCACTGGTAAGGCCCCATTTAGAGTATTAGGTTCAGTTCGGATACCATATTTTAGGAAGACTGGCTTCAGTTCTGGGTATTATTTTTTAGAAAGGACATTGGTGAGATGGAAGGTATTGAGAAGAAGGCAAACAGGAATGTGAAAAGTCTTAAATTTATGCCCAGTGTAGATTTTTTGGAGGCACTAGAGATGTCTAGTCTGGAAAAGAGAACATTTAGAGGGTAAAGCAGAAAAGGAGTTCCTTTTCTGTGTAGTTCCTAAATGTTTTCTATAGATTCACTACCTTCTTCCATTCTTTGATATTTTATGAGATGATACTGCTCGTAATCTATTCTTCTATTTGTATATTTTAAGATCGCAGGGGCAGCTAGGTGGCATAGTGAATAGAGCACCAGCCCTGGAGTCATGAGGACCTGAATTCAAATCCAGCCTCAGACACTTAACCCAAAAAACTAGCTGTGTGACCTTGGGCAAGTCACTTAACCCCAACTGCCCTCCAAAAAGCAAAAAAAAAAAAAGATCTCATTAAACTATTTTGCCTGTTACATCTTTTAGATACCAATTGAATCCTCCACACAGTACGTTCTCAAGAAAGTTTATTCTTAAGGGAACTTTTGGATCCTGTCATATGATGATAATACAGCTTTGCATCACATGAAATTGTGAAATGCAAGCCATGTATGTCTTTATCCAAGATATTGATGAAAAGATCCTCAGTAGAGTCAGGATTTCCAACCACCATTACTGGGCCAGTCATTTGTCTAGTTCTGAACTCACTTAACTGGACTCTCATTCGATCCATGTCTCTATCTTGTCCACAACGACAGCAAGAGAGATTTTTTTTCTAAGTATTTTGTTAAAATACACACATATCATCTATAGAATTCCCTTGTCCTAGAAGTATAGTAACCTTGTCAAAAAGGAAATTAAAGACTTAGTATAGTGCCTGGCATATAATAGGTGCTTAATAAATGTTTATTAATTGATTGATTGATCTTTGACCATATTAGGGAGGTATGGGAGTAGGTTGGAGAGATTAGCAGAGATCTTTATCTAGCAGGGCCTATCCTAAAGAAGGGTTGGAGTAGGAGTTAATCAACAGATTTTTGCTGATTATGTGTCCAGTCTTGTTTTAGGCTACATGAGTGACATACAAAAAAAAGGTATGTAATAAAGAACAATATAGACAGGTGAGTATTGAGTGCTTAGCTCAGTAGTGGGATATAGATTGTTAATAGAATGAGAATTAAAAAGAGGAAGTAATCTATGGGTTGCAATAAACTGGAGCTATGGAGCTAGGTTTTGAAAGATAGGTAGGGTTTGGCTAAGTGGTTTGTTAAACTGATTTGCTGTTGAATTGAGAAAGGATATTTTAAGGAGGTGAGCAAAGTCACAATGGATATGGATCAACTTTGAGTTTTAATCTAAGTCATTCATATTGGGACATGCTCTTTCACTGGAGGGTTGTGCTTTTTCCTTAAGTGACCTGTACTTGGCATAATGGCTGCTAGGCTTCCACCTCCAATGTCCCATAGCCAGAGTGGTGCCCTTTTCCTAGGACCCACCTCCCAGACCCAACTCTTTAGGAGAGGATTCCTTGGATGAGCTTACCTCTTCCTCCAGGGCAACTGCCCATATGGTTGGTCAGTCCTTTTGTGCCACCATTACCCTCCTACTCAAATCAAGGTAAAATAATTCCAAGTTATAACTCTGGGTTGTAGTAGGGGAGAGAGGGAAGGAAAGAGACATGTTAGAAGCATGTTATTATATCTGTCCTTCATTCTCAAAGAGGACCATGAAATCAGGAAAAAGGTGACATGACTTGCAGTTGACTTTGATTTGAGTGAGGGAGGGCTGTGCAAGGTCACCAACCTACTTTCTCCTCCAGAGTCATCTGGGTCCAGTGGCCAGATATTTATCAGGATGACTGGAGATTTATGCAATGGGAGACCCTGGCCCTTTTAGGCTATAATCTTTTCAGGCTCTCACTTTGAGTGAGGTAAGGCCCATTCAGTGAATAGGCCCCTTTAAGAAATGAGTCAAGGGATGGTTTCTTTAATAAAAGAAAAATATCAACCTGGGAGGAGAAGACCCTCAGGGTTGGTCAAAAGAGAAACAGTTACTATTTACATTTACTCTGATCCAGGAGGGCCAAAAATAACCAGTAGGTGGTACTTGGGCAGGACCTGTTTGTCCAATCTATGAGCTCCAGAGTGAATTGGGTTTAAGGCTTGGTCTTTGAGAAAGAAATCTAGAAATAAAGCAACGTTCTGGAATATAATGACATTCTTATTGTGGAACCAGCTTCTGCATTTTATAGTCACAATTTATACAGTGACCCTTACTGCTTTCTACCTGTTTTTATAAGGTTGTTGTCTTTCCGAGGTATCCAATGTGAGACTCCAGTGAACACATAGAAAGTCTGGGGTTTCCAAATCTCTTCTTGAGTTTGTACAACAATCTCTAAATAACAACTGTTTCAAGTTTTGATGAGGTTTCATAAAATATTAAGTTAAAGCCCCTTATTGAATATTGAGGGCCATCTAGTGGGAAGTGCCATCATGGTTCAAAGCTTGAAGCTTCCTAACCTCTCCTAAAGCAGCTATGTGGAATAATGGATAAAACTCTGGGTTAAAAGTCAGGAGGGCTTTGAGTTCTAATCTAGCCTCAGATACTTACTAGCTGTGTGACCTCAGGCAAGTTACTTCACCTCTCTCTACCTCTGGTTCCTGGTTTGTTAAACAGAGCTAATAATATTACCTACCTTCCAAGATTGTTATGAGGGTCAAGGGTGATGATATCTACAAAGCACTTACCATGTTTCCCCGATAATAAGACACTGTCTTATTAATTTTTGGGCAGAAAAACACCAGAGGGCTTATTTTCAGGGGAGCGCTTATTTTAATGAACATTGACAGCAATTTTAATAAACAGGTAAATGTGAACAAAAAAATGTACCTTTATTCAATAATGAATTCAATAAAGAACAGGATGACGCTCTCACTGCTGCAGCTCTGATTGGATGCAGCTGGGAGCATGGCGTGCGTTTTACAGCGGGGGGGGACGGTGCATACAGAGAGTACCGTAATGTAGCGTGTAGCACAGGGGATCACCTTCACTACAGTAGCAATATCAATAGGGCTTATTTTCGGGGGAGGGCTTATTTTAGAGGAATCTTACGCAGTAAGGGGAGGGCTTATTTTCAGGATAGGTCTTATTATCGGGGAAACACGGTAGCACAATGCCTGGCTCATAGTAAGTGCTATATAAATGCTAACTGTTATTGTTACCATTATTATTATTATTTTACTACAGGATATGGGATATCTCCTCTAACTCACTAATTTTGGGATTATGTATGTACTTTATTCTGAAAGATGCTTAGGTGGTGCTCCTTGGGTTGAAGTTCAGGGTTTGATATGTATTTTCATCCTCTCTACCTCTCTCTCCTCCACCCCAGGAGCAGAGATATTCTAATGAAATTTGCCTCACTTTAATAAAGCAACTGTTCAGCAGTGATCCGTGATCCGTGGAACTGAATAGTGTCATTTCCTCAGCTGAATGACTTCTTAGGAGTGGATCAGCTCATAATGAGGTGTGTCTCCAATCTGTGCTTCCCCTTATAAGATAGTCCCAAGGGAGGAAGGTCTGGCTTTTGTGGTAGCCAGCTTTGACAAATAGAGTGCTTTAGAGGGGGGAACATAGGACTGGCAATTCAGAACAGTTGGGTTCTAGTCCTGACCACCACTAATTATGTGACCTTTACAAACTCATTTCATCTCATTCATTCAATAACTTTTTTTGTTTATTAAGTACCTGTGAAAGTATTGCCCTGAATATGAAGCTGTATGATGCAGGATCTCTGTTCTCAAGGAGCTTGGAATCCAGGAGAGGACATGAGACATGTCAGGATCAGATACAGGAACAAATTTTATGCTCATGAGATTCCATACACTAGTCACAGGGGAACAAAAAGCATGACTAGTGGGAAGATACTGTCATTTAGGAGCTCAGGCATCCCCAAATGGGCCAATGCCTGAAAATTCTTCAGTGGGGCTCTCATTGTGACTTGTGTACATGTGTATCTAAAATAGACAATAACTGGTTAAATGAGCCAAACTTTCCTGAGCCTCACTGCCTCAACTGTCCGTTGGGAATAATACCTTTAACCCTGGTGTGGTTGTATTGATGAAATGAGAGGATATTTATGAAAGTTCTCAGAAATGTTAAAATAAAATACAGGGGATTGTGACCAGAAACTCTTCCGTTCACAACCAGGGAATGTGTCTACGAGAGAGCTTGTTTGTTGGCAAGGCAAGGGAGTAGGGAAGAGGGTATACATGTAGTAGCATAATGAAAAGAATAATAAAATAAGGATTTGGGAGGCCTGAGCTCTAGTACTGTTCTGCCATGAATGAACTCTGTGACTATGAACAAAGCACTTAACCTGCTTGCATCTTCACTTCCTTTCTGTAAAACTGGGATAATGTTGCCAGCTCTCTGTATAATAAGGATTATGAATATGGCTATATGGTTTTAACAGATGAATACAGGCTACATAATGAGGAAGTAATGGATAGTGGTCAGAGTGCTACATTTGGAAGGAAGAGCTGGGTTCAAATTTTAACCCTAGCAATTATAACTTGTGTGATCATAGAGAATCACTTAATCTTTCTGGATCAATTTCTTCATCTGTAAAATGTCTTGTAAGGTCCTTTCCAGCTCTAAATCTGTGACCCTATGATCCCTGTGTCTGCCTATGAAGGTAATGGGACCAGGCAAATAAATCCCAAAGTACTTTATAGGTACAATGTTTTTGAATTTCAATAGTAAGAAGCAGAAGAAGACTCCAACCAGAGCGCAAGCTCATGTTTCATTTATTCATATTGAAAGACTGATAGATGCTACATTTTGACCAAGGAGGTTAAAGTCAGAAAAAGAGACTCCTAAATGTGCAGAGAAACATTTTTGGGTTAGCAAAGAACTGAAAACAAAGTCTGTTGATTGAGAAATGGTTAAACAAATTGGCAGATATACAATGGGATCTTACTGTACCATAAAATGAATTTGAAGAATTCAGAAGAAGTAAGTGATATCATTTTGGTCTTCTTTAAGCATGAAGGACAATAACCAATTTCCAACTAAGATTCCATCATTTACAGGAAGACTTTCCCAACCCCTCTTAATTCTACCCCTTAATTAATTCCTATTTATCCTAATATATCCTATTATATATAGGATATATATTATATATGTATATTATATATCTTGCATATATAGATATATGTGTGCATGTGTGTGTATACACATATAGATTTGTTTGCTTGTTGTCTCTCCCATTAGATTGGGAGCTCCTTGAGAACGGGGACTGTCTTTTGTCTCTTTTTATTTTTGCCTGGCACATAATAAGCACTTAATAAGTAATTAATGATTGATCGCTATTAGAAAGATTGGCAAAGCAGGAAATGAGTTACACTGAGGTACAACCTGAACCTATCCCTTTGTTGGTACTTTGAGTCTGTACTCCCCAAAGGGAAAGATGGGATTTACCAGGGAAATGATTACTTGATATCTTCTGAAAAGAAGGAGTTTTCCTTATGCTTAAAGGACTCAAGTTAGATCCTGCTGGGGTGGCTAGGTGGCACAGTGAATAGAGAACCAGCCCTGGAGTCAGGAGGACCTGAGTTCAAATCCGACCTCAGACACTTGACACAATTACTAGCCGTGTGTCTTTGGGCAAGTCACTTAACCCCAATTGCCCTCCAAAAAGCAAAAACCAACCCCCCCCCCCAAAAAAAAAGTTAGATCCTGCTTTTTTTTTTTGGAGAGGGGAGGAGTAATTTTAAATATAACTCATACAATACTTAATGGCTTGTTAGTCTGTGTGCTTACATAAATTTGGTTTTTGGGATAGCAAAGTAAACCAGCTAGAGACATTACTAGGGTTTCCCTGTTAGTAGGTAGTACAACTATGATTCTCTCCATTTAAGGAAACTGAGACTGAGTGATATTATGTGACTTGCCCTTAGTGACATAGCTATTAAGCATTAGAGTCATAATTCAAACCCTTCTTACTCCAAGAACTTTTTCTTCTTCTTCTTTTTTTTTTTTTTTAAAGCAATTGGGGTTAAGTAACTTGCTCTAGGTTACACGGCCAGTTATTTCTGGGTGTGGTGCTGAGTATCTAAGCCTGGATTTGATCCAGGTCATGCTGACACTGGAGCCGGTGCTCTTACTCGCTGAGCCACCTGGCCGCCCCTAAGCAATTGGGGTTAAGTAACTTGCTCAAGGTTACACGGCCAGGTGTTTCTGGGTGGGTGCTAAGTGTCTGAGCCCGGGATTCGATTTCCAGGTCATCCCAACACTGGAGCCGGTGCTCTTTTGCTGTGCTACCTGGCCACCCCGACAACTTCTTAAAAATAGATATTTAAATCTTTCTGAAATCTGAACATCCTTCGATTTCAGAAATTTATTCTCAGTTGTGTGAGGGGGGTATCCTGCTGTTGGTTCTTAAATTATCTCCTTCAAGCTCAAATGAAGAATCGGAGACAAAGAATCACTAAATGATATATACAACTATAGGCAGGAAGGTGGGGCAAGGGATAGAGCGATGAACCTGGAGTCAGGAAGACCTGAGTTCAAATCCAGACTCAAATACTTACCATTGTATGACGCTGGGCAAGTAATTTAGCCCTTTTTCTGTCTTAGTTTCCTCAACTGTAAAATAACAATATAACTTAATATATTAATAACACATTAATATTAATAATTAAGCAGGAATATTAATTAATTAACTAATATAATTAATTAAATTTAAACTATTGATTAAATTATTAGTTGATATAATTGATTAAATAATTAAGCAACAATATTAATTAATTAATAATAAAAACATTAATATTAATAACAGCAGAGTTGTTGTGAGGATCAAATGAGGAATCTTGTTAAAAACTTAGCACAGTGACTAGCACAAAGCAAGTACCTGATAAATGCTTATTTGCTTTCTTTTTTCTTTTCCTCATCCATTCAGTTGATCTGAAGAAATTCATGTTTTTCTCCCCTTCTGGATATGATCTGTTTAAAGATATAAAATGAGGTAACAAAGTCCACTATAATTCATTAAATCAAGCTTTTTTCAAGTAAATAATAATTTGTATATTTTTAAAAGGATAGTAAATCTAGTATTTTAGGATTCAGAAATAGAATGGGTTTTAGAGATTATCTAGTCCAACACTTTCAATTTACAGATGGGGAAACTGAGACCCTCAAAGGGGAAGTAACTTTTTGCTTGACACATGGTTGAGTAAGTAGCACAATTTAGATTTGAATCCAAATACTTTATCTAGTGTTTTTGTACTATGCCATCTTCCCTTTCATTTACCCAGGGTGGTTGAGCAAACTCTGTCTCCTCCCCCCTTTTTTATACCTGGGATTTGATGAGCATTACTGATTTTTGTTTCCATATACACTTTAAGATTCAGTAAAGTTCATCTTGGCCTCTGTCTTCCCAAATTAAAGGGGCCTAATTTCAGTAGGCTAAACTAGGGATTCTAGAGGTCAAATAATCATAAACATATCCTCATTTTCTTTTCATGGAGGATACGATCCATGCCTTGTGAGCTGTGGGAGTTAAAAATGAAGGTGCCTCATTTAATGAGGATTGGGTCATAGGTGTAACAAAAGTAAGGCGGGGATAAATTTCAGCCTGCCTCCCTTCCTCCCTGGAGGTCTGCTCAGAAACCTGCTAATGACCTCCTATCATTGGATCATAATTCCACCTTGGGGAACCCTCATTTATAACCTCCCCAGGAATGCTGATGAAGCAGGAACTAGGGCAAAGGGAGAGATTGTGCAAGAGCAAATATATGCTGGGTAAGTGAAGTGTGTCTGTGCCTTTGGTTTCTTTATCTGGGAAATTAGAAGTTTAAAATTTACAATCCTTAGAGTAAGACTGGTTAAATTGGAATAGGAAAAGTAACTTGAGATAGATGCCTGCAAAGCAGTTAAAAGCTAGACATAGGATGAGGGTAAGGGGAGGGGATGAGTGGGGGAAAACAAGAGTAAGCCCTGAGGTGAAGAGTTATTGAACCAAAAGCAAAATTCAGAGTGTTACCAGAGGCAATGTGATATAGGGGAAAGAACTCTAGGTCTGGGTTTTAATCCTAGCTTTAAATCCCATGATTATAAAATCAGAATAAAAGGTCAGTCACGGAAAGGCCTCAAGGTTAATGACATATAGATTAATCAAAACCCATTATTGCTTATTGTCACTTAACCAAGAAAATAGGATGATAGAGGAAAGTTTTTTTTAAACATGTAGAATTTATTATATACTTTAAATATATACTTTTAATATATTTTTTATATATTTTATATACTTAAAAATACTTTTGATTATCTATTTAATATTTTATTTTCCCCAATTATATGTAAAAACAATTTTTAACATTCATTTAAAAAATTTTGAGTTCCAAATTTTTCTCCTTCTCTCCCTCCCTTCTCTCTCCTCCCCCCTGATTGAGAAGGCAAGCATTTTGATATAGGTTATACACATGCAGTCATGTAAAACTTATTTCCATATTAGTCATGTTGTTAAAGAAGATACAGACCAAAAAAAAGACCCCAAACCCCAAACTCAACAAGGAAAATCAAGAAAACAAAAAAGTATGCTTTGCTATACATTCTGATTCCATCAGTTCTTTCTCTGGAGATGGAAAGCATTTTTCATCTTAAGTCCTTTGTAATTGTCTTGAATCTTTATACTGCTGAGAAGAGTTAAGTCATTCACACCTGATCATCATATAATACTATTTTTACTGTGTCCAATGTTCTGCTGGTTCTGCTCATTTCACTTTGCATCAGTTAATACAAGTCTTTCTAGTATTTTTCTGAGAGCATCCTGCTTGTCATTTCTTATAGCACAACAGTATTCATCACAATCATACACTACAATTTGTTCAGCCATTCCTCAATTGATGAGCCTCACCTCAATTTTCATTTCTTTGCCACCATTGTAACTATTTTTGTACATTTAAGTCCTCTTCCTCTGTTTTTTCTTTTTTTATCTCTTTGGGATGCAGACCTAGAAGTGGTATTGCTGAGTCAAAGGTTGACTCATGTATGATTTTATGGCCCTTTGGGCATAGTTCCAAATTGTTCTACAGGACAGTTGAATCAATTTACAATTCCACCAACAGTGTCTCAATTTTCCCACATTCCCTCCAACATTTTTTTTCTGTCATATTAGACAATCTGATAGGTGTGGGGTGGTACCTCAGAGTTATTTTAATTTGTATTTCTCTGATCAATAGTGATTTAGAGCGTTTTTTCATATGACTATGGATAGCTTTGGTTACTGTCTGAAAACTGCCTGTTCATATCCTTTGACCACTTATCAATTGGGTAATGGCAGTAGAGGAATACTTTTGATAGAGTTTGGAGCATGGAAGAGAAAAGAGTTTAGAGCACATCCCCTGATCAGGTTTTGCTATGGAACAGCCATGGGGAATCAGGAGACTGTCAAGATTTTGGATGTTTGGGAAGGGAAGGGAAAAAGAAACTAGAGGATGTAGAAAGAAGGAATGAGAGCATGAGAATAAGTTGCTAAGTCTTGTTGATTCTATCTCTACAAAATCTTTCATATTCATTCCCTTCTTTATATTCACATTATCATCACTCTATTTCAAACCTTCACTACCTCTCATCTAGATTATTGCAATAGCTTCCTAATTGATTTCCTTGCCTCCATTGACTCCCCTTTCCAATGCACTCTTTTTTGTTCAATTGTCAAACTGATATTCCTAAAGCTAAATTCTCACTTTGTGTTTCTATCCCCAGACGTGATGTCTGTCATGTAGTAGGTACTTAATAAGTGCTTTGTGATTAATTGATTCATTTGTTGACCATATCCTCTAATTTTGACCATATTTAGCTGATTAATTGATAATTGATTAATTCATTAATTAGTTCGTTGGTTGTTGTCCTTCATTCTCGAAGAGGACCAAAATGACATTACTATGCTAAAGTCAAGTTTCAATATGTCCAACTGTGGCCAATCAGACCAGAATGCTCTACCACAGATTGACCACAAATAGTTCGTGTGAACATTTGGGGTGGATTCTCTAAATTTGCGCATCCTGCATTTCATTTGAGCTGTTTCTGTTCTGCTTTGCTAATAGAGCACCGCACCTTCTCTAATGAGGGTATGCCATGCTGAACAGTCCTGTACCAGTGTCTCCCATGTGACACAATCAATTCCAACGTTCTTGAGAGAGACCTTGAGAGTGTCCTTGTATCACTTCTTCTGACCATCATGTGAATGCTTGCCCTGTGTGACTTCTCCATAAACTATACTTTTTGGTAAGCATACATTTTGCATTTGAACAATGTGGCCAACCCATCGAAGAAGTGCTGTCTGAAATAGAATTTGAATGCTTGGCCGTTTAGTTTGAGTAAGAACCTCATTGTCTTGTACCTTATCCTTCCAGGTGATCTTCAAAATCTTTCTGAGGCAAAATTCATAATTAATACTTGCTCAAAAGTTCCAGTAGCTTCCAACTGCCTCTAGGATAACATATGTATGAACTCTTTTGCTCGGTATTTAAAGCTCTTCGAAATCTGGTTTCAACTGTCCTTTGCAGCTTATTACACATTACTCTCCTTTTCATGTTCCAGTCCAATTTCTTCCTTTTTAACTCTGGAACCAGCTCATTGTCTCTCTGTACTACCTGTCCCAGATTTACAGCAGACAAGTTCTATAGGCTTGTATATTGAAATCTGGGCAGTAGACATTCTTCATACATTTGATCTTTCCTGTGTGAATGGGAAGGATACTTTGAATCATTATAAATCTCTTCTAGGAGGCTCCATGGTGCCTTGAGACTTGATGCAATCAGTACAATGTCATCTGCAAACAGGAGCATCTGGAAGACTTAACAATCCACAAGAAATTCTTCTTCCAGCATGGATTCTGCACTGGAGCTCCTCCATCCTAATGGTGAATAACCTTTGGTAAACAGCAATCTTCCTGTTTTGTGCCTCACCTCATGTTTCTTATCAGATGGTCATTGAACCATCTGATTTTGTTTTGTTTTGTTTATCTTCCAAGGAATCTTGAATCATCTTGATGTATGTATGTACAAGAAGAGTCTAAGAGGGAGGAAAGAACTTAGTTCTGAATTAATGTGTTTTTTAAACAATGAATATGGTGTCTTACTTTTTGTACAACAATTAATTGTGAGCTGGTAAAGATGTGATATGTTGTTAAATTTCACATGTTAAATGTCACAGGCTTTTGCCTACTTATTCCCTAATCTCTCATTGCAAATGCCCTTGATTTGTGTATAGTCACTTTTTTTCAATATTAATAAGGTCTGAGATTTTTTCCCAGTTTTTGTAATCTTCCCCTCTTCAGAATCTTTGTATATTAGTCTCTCAATGCCTTTATAGATTTATCTTCTCCAGCATGAATCTACTCTCTCTATATTTGGAACAATATAGCTGCTTTTTTCTGTTTTTGTTCTCTTTGGTGCCATTTCTACCTCCTCTACAGGCACCTCAGAGATAATAATATCAGAACCATCAGGTATAGTGGTTCTACTATCCTTGATGAAGAAAACAATTGAAATAATTTTTGGAAGTCTTTTCCTTTTTACTTCTCTTTGAAGTCTTTCTTCCATTTTCATCCTTGAATGTCTTTGGGATGCCTTTGCTTAGTTGGAAAATCTTTCTTTAAACTTGTTTTACCCTTCATTGCTTCTCCCTGCTTTAAAGATGCTGCTACTCATAATTATCCATTAGTCTTCTTTGTAAGATTTTACATATAAGTTTATTTTTTAACTCAATGTTGCCTTCGGCAGCCAACTCTCCATTTGACAGGTAAGTCATATTATGAGATCTTGAGATTATAGACTAGAACTAGAAGAGGCTAGAAAGTCCATCTGTGTTAGCTGACTAAGTTGCTTTCTGGACTCTTTTGGTTTCCTTATTTTGAAAATTAATTTATATTTGTTAAAGTTCTGGTTGAAATTATAATAGTTGCTTTTAATATCATTTGATTATCCATTTCCCGACATTTAAATTTCAAGAACTTATTTAATTAAGGGTTAAATAATTTTGATTTTTCACCATATATTTTTCATTTTAATTTCTTCTTTTTTGTGGCAAATTATGATCTTAGTTCAGATTGCACACAGACAGCTAACTCAGGGATAACTCCAACATCAATAATAGATTTTTTTCCCTCCTGCATGTTATAATGTGGTTAATTTATAACCTTTTATTTTTGAGGGGGGAATGCAGGGCAATTCAAGTCAAGTGACTTGCCCAAGGTCACACAGCTAGTAAATGTTAAGTGTCTGAGGTCAGATTTGAACTCAGGTCCTCCTGATTCCAGGGCTGGTGCTCTATACACTGCACTGCCTAGCCACCCCAAATGTGGTTAATTTCTGTGTGTGTGTGTGATTGTGTGTGTATGTGTGTGTGTGTGTGATTTTATGAAGTGCTTGCTATGTCTAGTAACTATCAGTTCTTCATTTTAAAGAAAGTAGTCATGTTAAGAGACAAGAGGTTTCAGTATAATCTTTGGTCACTCTCATTTCTTTCTCCCTAAACCATACTTTTGCTTAACATTTGTGTCTATGTATTGCACGTGTATGTATATGACATCTCTCTTCGCCTCTGTCTCTCTCTATCTGTCTCTCTCTCTGTCTCTTTCTCCCCATATTTTCTCATCACTTTTTTCCACCCTTGTACTGTGGTTGTGCAGCATCAAAATTATGTCGATTTTATTTGAAAGATCTTATCTTATAGATGTGTCATTTGAATAAACAAGTGGGGGGAGAAGAGGTGGTGAGGAGGTAAATAGGGAAAAAGTATCTCCTAAACAGTGTACTTTTTTGGGAATGTGGCTGTTGCTAATTTTGGGGAAAATATCAACTGCTATATTCTTCATTCAGTTTCTCTACAATTTCTCAGCAACAATTTCTCAGTATAAGCTACAATAATTTTCATGATAATTTCTCCCCCAATACTTTTCATTAGTACTGTCTGGCAAATGGAAGGTATTTAATAAATGCTTGTGGGAGTAAGAGTGAAGAAATTAAAGTCAACTTTACAATTTTGCTGAGGAAGGCATGAGTCAGCCAGCTAGCTACTCTTTTCTCATGTCTGGCATTTGTATCTAATAATGAGGCTGTTCTAGATAAAGCTTCACAGAAGGACACTGGTGGAAAACACATTTGTCTGGACATTAGGAGGACTGATGTCTGGTCTCAGCTCTGGCATCATGATCAAGTCACTTCCCCTCCCTGAGCCACTGTTTCCTCATCTATAAAATTGGGACTGCATGTGAATTAGATGATTTCTGAGGTCCCTTAACCTTTTACTAAATTATTGCTTCGAGTGTGGTAGTGTGGTCTAGTGGACAAGAAAATCCTTCTCATCTCAACCTGGAATTTATGGTTTAACATAAACGGGCCACACCCTGCCTCTCTAACTACTCTCCTATACATGTAATCTGTTAAACTAAACAGCTCCCAAGTCCTCCATGAAGCCTATTAGGACTACTCCAATCCATGTCCATCACTATATTCTCTCTCTGAATGCCTCTTGCACTGCTTGTTCCAATCACATATCTTACTCAACAACATGATCCCTCCCCAGCTGGATTTTAAGGTACTCAAGGGCACAGCTCACTTGTTACTTTTCTTCTGTCTCCTCCCAGTTTTATCTGATAAAAGGCTGGGCACTTGATAGGTACCCAGTACAGATTGTTGTTAGAGGTATATCCTTATTTGCATTAGTAAGCACGCCTCAGGACAAAGAAAAATCCTGGTAGGACTTGATTTTTTTTGGGGAAAAACAATCACCTTTTCTCAAAAGAGTGAAATTTTCTTCAATTCCTTACTCTTCACTATTTCCTCTAACCTAGTAAGGGAATAAATAGATAAGTTTTGTTATCATTCAAACAGCCCGTTTAAAAGCCTGCTGATTGAGTTCCTGAACCTGAATCAGGGACAGACATTTTTCTTTTTTGGTAATAACATGCTGCTCACATGCAGGCAACCTGTTTTGACCATCCAGTCTCCTTAGAAGATTTGTGCACATATCTGACTGGAAGGAGTAGTCTTGATCCACTCTCAAGGGATTCTTGGCAGTCAAACAGAGTGGAGAGATCATTCATTGTTAACCACAGCAAGTTCCCTCTTCAAACTGAAGCGTTAGGTCTGGGGTTGGAAATCGACAAGCTGGTGGAAGAGGGGGCAAAAGAAAAGGAGGAGGAAGGGAGATAGGAGGAGAGCAGCTGTAGCTGACATAGCTCTATTTGAGTCTAAAAATCACCACAAGAACCTGGGACCAGAGACTCCAAACCACAGCAGTGCTGCATGAAGAGAGGTGGATAGAGCGCTCCTTCTATTTCTCTGAACGATCGCCAAACGGTGAGTTGGATCTGTTTGGCTTGGCTGTAAAGGAATTCCTCTGAATGGTCATTTATCTCTGGCAAAAGACCGCATCACTTTGTTTATTATTGTTAGTGCAGAATTATTTACTTCTTCAACGGAAAGGCAGCATTCCCCCCTTTCCCTCTCATCCTCCCCCTTTCCCCAATACCCACCCCCATCTCTATCCTACTCTTCCATCTGATTGGATGTAGAGGCTCCTCTGACAGCAAAACCAGCGAGAAAGAGCCCCTGTGCTTAACCCTTCCCTGCCTGCCACAAGAGACTGCTGCAGGTCCCAGCCCTCATCCACCACTCGTTGCCTATAGTCCACAGAAGCAGGGTCCGCCCCAGTTTAGCTGGATGTCAGAGGAGCTCCTGGCAGGGAAAAGAACTTAAAGGCTTAAAGCTAGCTTTTCCCTTGGGAGGGAAAAGTGGGCCAGGCAGGGCGGGCACCGGACAGGTTTTCCTGTTCATGGAGCTCTTTTTCGGCAGTAAATCCTTCTTTCCTCTACATCCCCTCGTTGGCTGCAGAGCTGCCTGGAATTGTGGGGGTTGCGGGGATGGCGAATCACTCAGGCGAGGACCCGGGGCTAGGAGCTGGCCGTTGTGCTGAACTGAAGGGCTCGCTGGGGGAAACGTCGAAGTCTGCGTCCTTTTGCCTGGCGGCCTGCCTGCCATTGCTCGGGCTACCCCAGAGCTGTAAGTAATCAGTTTCTCCATTTCTTTCCTTCCCCACGCCCGGCGAGGCACTGACATTAGCAAGCGTGCTGGAGGAGGCAATTATACCTGCCGAACAGCTGGACGGGTTTTGTTTAAGAATCAGTCCACAGCTAGGGAGAGGAAGCATCTCCAGTGCTGTGCCTTCTGGCACTCTATATTCCCTTTGGAATGACTTGTTCAATATCCTTATTCCTCCCCCTCCCAATTCCCCCCAATCCCTGGCCCAATTTCTCCAACCCTTTTCTCTGGGCATGTGTTACAGACTTGGAGAATGGTTAGCATTGTTTCTTTGGTGTATGTCCAGTGTGGCCACAATAGTTTGTCAGTGGTAGTAGTAACCTAGTGTGTGTGTGTGTGTGTGTGTGTGTGTGTGTGTGTGTGTGTGTGTGAATCATCAGAAACAGCTATTTAAGAAAACTGAATCCGGTAACCTTGTCCAGGCTGCTGTTTCCTAGACCACTAAACTCTTCTCATATCCTACAGGTTAGTAATTCAGAAAATATATCCTATGGCTTTCATATTCCTCTCTGAGGAAAGTCAGTGACATAGAGGTTTCCTTTTAAAATAGATCCACACTCCCCAAATGAGTTCTTTGTCTCCATTCTGCTCATCTTGCTTTAAGAAATGGAATCCTGTTTCACCATTCTACAGACAGGGCCGGCCATCCTCCCAAGATTTAGGGGTGAGCGATGGAGGTTGATGGTTTAGAGACTTTCTTGACATGCTGATATTTCTGCCCCTCCTCCAAACTGACCTTAGCTCCACCTGGTGTGTTTTGGAAGCCTATAAACAAGATGGGATGAATCGAAAGCTTTTGTTCTTAGTGTAGCCCCACTTTTAAAGGCAGTGGGCCTGTTTTCTGCTCTCTGACAAGTAGTCTCAACTAATTCTTTCATTTTATTCAGTTTTTTTCTCATTTAATGTCACTTATTATAATTATCTGCCATAAAACATGAACTATAAAAAGACAAAACCTTCCTTGTTCAATATGTCTGTCTGAAACAGTTTTTGTTGAATTGCCAATAGAAAAACTTGGTTATTTGTGGATTTACTTTAGAAAGCTATTCCTTGAAAAGGAATTTTTTTGGTTTGTTTTTCGTACTATTTGATTTAGGCCCATGTGAAACTAAAGCATTCAGTTAGTTGATTTGGTCATGATGTGGTGCTGGTGGTAGGGAGGAAGAATAAAAACTCTTTAAACGGTGGGCGTGAATAAATAAATTGACCTGGAGTTTGAAATTAAGTAGACAAAATAACCCCCATTCAAATAATGGAATTTATGGATATATTTAGCAAATTTTTATATGTAAAGCACTGTACTTGGTGGTCAGAGCTGAGGGGGGATACAAAGACATAAATAACACATATACTACTCACAGAGTTTATAGTATAGCTACATAAGACACATCACAGTGTTTTAGTGTTATGAAGACATCATTAGGATGTGATAAATCTAAATTGTGTCCATGGTTTTAAAAGTTTCATGATCCCAAATCTCATGCAGAAATCTCAGGATCATTGACATCTGGCAAGACTGTCCCGAAAAAATGATACTTCAATCTAACCCATGAAGGATTTAAAGAGTGTTGATTGAGTGCTCAACCCTGTACTAGGCACTAGGAGGGTTTCAGAAGAAGACTGTTTCTGCCCTGAGGAAATTTATAATCTTGTCAGGGAAACAAGGCTTATGTACATTGAATGGTTAACTAAATCAAACCAAACAAAACAAGGCACTTATGATAAATGCCAACATGTGTGGTAGACAATAAATGCTAAAGGAATTCAGAGGAGGAAGAAATAGATATATGGTTTATAGCTGGGGAAATGGGCTTCCCTATTTCATATAGGGCTGTTTCTTGGGTATCTTTGTCCATAAGGGACATAGGGACTAATATCAATAACTAAAAGATATGGGGATTTTGGTGCCTCTGCTTAGAGATAGAAACAATGTGATGGTCATAGGAGAGATGATGGTATAAAACATGAATAAATTTTACATTTTCCCTTGAGATTTTACCATGTATTTTGAATTCTTAGTCATCTGGTATAGCCAGGCAGTAGGGGTTTCTGGGCAATCAAAGAGTTTGATTAATAGATTTACCACATATATCCTAAATGGACCTAATTTTCAAATAATTATAATATAATAAAGTCTATTAAAGTCAAACTCAACTAAACATAATCTAATCTTTAATTAAGACCTCTGAAAGCAGTTCAGGGCTTCAGGGGCAGCATCTTGAACATCAGTTATCATTCTGCTAGAGGTATGGGTGGAGGAAGTGCCTGATTAATTTGGAATTCCAGTTAATCAGTTGATAGAATGCCAGACAACCAAGAATTTCACTTAATTTCCAATTACATCATAGAATAATACTGTCAGACAGAATAAAATACTGTCTTTGGACTTAAAGGGACCTTGGATATCATAGGATGATAGATTTTGGAGTGTGAAGGACTTTGTGGCTATCTACTCAATTGTATAGACAATGAAACTAAAACCCAGAAGTAAAGTGCCTTACAGAAGATCTAGAAAGCAAGGGTTGGGACTAGAATTTAAATTTCCTAATTCTCAGGTGAGTTTCTTCAGATACTTCTGTTAGTAGATGATATTGTGTTGATTACATCAAGCCCCAAGACACTTGAAGAATCTGCTGGAAGAGATCTGTACTCACTCAAAGGAATTTGGCCTGTCTATGCACATTGGACAGACCAAATGGATGCACCTCCCAGGGTGCGTTTGAATGGACACCTTATAGAGGTATTTTGTCCAATATCTTACAGACCTCTGGTCTTATCATCTGACCTACTGATGTAACTTAAAGAGCCCTGTGCCTTTCCATTTGCCCTGAAGCTTCATTTTAAAAAAAAAGTGTTGTCTTTCCCAATTATAGAGTGAACTTCCTTAAGATCCAGGACTATATTGATGTTTCTATTTGAATCCCTTCTGCTTAGGATTCCCTAGTGTTTTGCACTTAAGTGCTTAATAAATGCTTTTTCACTCATTCATTATGTGTGTTTGGGACAGACAGTACAGTACAATGCAGTATAAATATTTGGGTCAGGCTTAAAAACGAGAAGAGCAAACTAGATTGTTTTTGGGAAGTTGCAAAGCATTTTTACTGATTCCAAGTTTCTCATAACAACAAAAGTCCTTCTCTTCAATACAAACACTATGCTAATGTTTCTGTATGTCAGTGAGACCTGGAATTGGCCTTTGAAGAACTGAAGATGAGCAGCACACAGAGGGAAATAGGGAAGAGAAGAATGGGTTTGAGCTCTGTAATACATTACCAAAGAAGATCTCCAAATAAGAATAGAAACAAAAGATGTCATCAAGTAATTGTATGGTACAAAAAGAAGACTATGGTTATGTGGTAAGAGTGAGGGATGACAGATAGTCAGAGTGCCTCACTGGTATCTTTGTGATGTCAGGAGAAAGTAAGAAAGCCTTTGAACATATTGAGTGAATCCACCTGTGTTGTACACTTGGGAGGACATTGATAAAAGTCACACAGGATGGGAGGGAATGGATGGGTTGCTATCTGTATCATTTTGGGGACTCCAAATTGATGACATCACAAATCCATTTGAATATTTTGGTAACTTTCAGGCTGGTGCTTCCCGCCCCCTCCCCCCACATCATCTTTCTAACAGTCTAAGTAATTTATCAAAGAAGAGAAAGGAATCCTCCTAACATCCATGTGAAGTAGACAATAACCATAAGTATTACTCTCCTTTTCCATATGTGTAAACTGAGGCCATATAAATTGTTCATGGCAACAAGAGGGCTCAATGGGAGAGACCTGCCTTAGTAACAACCTCTCCTGCCCACTAATGCTCACCTTCCTGTGTCTGGAAGAGGAGATCAGGGAGAAATGAATAAATTTTCTTACTAGGGATGGTGAGGAGATAGCTCTCTCTCTGCCCAAAGGTTAACCTAGGGTTTAAAACTCTGCCAGGTTTTAGAAAATCTCCTCCTATAGTAGTTATATTTTCTCAGCTCAGAGGCACCATGTGCTTTCCTATAACACTCTTGATTTTATGTTCCATTGAATAGGAGAGTAATAATAATAATAAAATAATAGAGATATCCGGCATTTATATAGTACTCCAAAGTTTACAAAGCACTTTATATACATCATCTCATTTGATATTCAGGCAACTCTGTAAGGTAGGTGCATGTATTCTTATCTCTATATCTCCATTGCACAGTTGAGGGAACTTAGGTACAGAGAAGTAGGAAGGGGAAAGAAAGGAAATAAACATCTATATAGCGCCTACTATGTGTCAGATAGGTGCCATGAAAATGCCAGATTAGATACTAAGCGCTTTACAAATATTAACTTATTTGATTTTCACAATCTTGGTGATGTAGGTGCTATCTTTGTTCTCATTTTATAGTTGAGGAAACTGAGGCAGACAGAGGTTAAATGACTTGTACAGGATCACACAACTAGTAAGTGTCTGAGGCTGTATTTAAACTCAGGTCTTCTGATTCTAGGCCCAGTGCTTTATCTACTCTGCCACCTAACTATTTCACATGGAGAATCTTGCCCAAAGTTAGGTGGAATTCTAACCTAGGTCTCTCTCTCTGACTCCAAATTCAGCACTTTTTCTATTCTTTGGATAAATATTATCTTGTAAAGAGAAAACTGAAGGCTCTAGTCGTCTACTGGACCTTGTTAGAGAATTTAAAATCTCTGGCTGAATCACCTCTGTCTGTTATTTCTGACATTAATGACTATGCTCTGCAGTTCTATGATGTCTGTGTGTGGTATTTACATGATAACAAATCAATGGTCAATTCAGTCGGTAAGAAAATGATTTGGATTGGTTATTTGGTCTTTTTTAGGCAAACAAAAAATTCATCAAACACTTGTCAATGTGGCTGAAATTTTTGCTATGTGACCCATTGTATTGGTATCTTGGAATCACAGTTTCTGGTTCCACCATCTTTGTATGCACCCAGGAAGCTAGATGAAGAAATGTATAGAACGCTGGGCCTGGAGTCAGGAGCCAGTCTCAGACACTTACTAGCTGTGTGATCTTGAGTAAATCACTTAACCTTTGTCTGCCTTGTTATCCTCATCTGTAAATGGGATGATTTAATAGCACCTCCCAGGGTTGTTGTAAGAATAAAATGAAATATTTATAAATAAATATTTATATTCATTTATATGTATATTTATATATATTATAAATAAGATGAATTATTTATAAAGTACTTTGTAAACCTTAAAGTGCTATATAAATGCCCAACTGTTGTTGCTGTTGTATCTATTGCCTAAGAAAATACCACCTGCTGAAAATACTCTCAGCTATGAACCTATAGGTATTTTCCTTTAGCTCATCTGAAATGTTTCCATCTGCCCAGTTTGCTTCATTAGATAGTTTAATGTAGTTCTATTCAAATAGTTATTGTTGATCCCTTTGTAGGAGCCACCATGGTGGGGAAACAAAGGAGAAGATGACCCTCAAGAAATTTACAGTCTATCTGAGAAATCAGGACTAACACAATTAAGGCACAATTCTTAGCAGAATATCATTAGGTCCTAATATGTACAGGTAGGGTCTTGTACTGACTTGAGAGAACTCATTGTAGCCCCAATGCAATATTTACAATGCCTACAATCACGATAAAGACTGAGATTATAAGTATTGGCATGATGTCCAATCACAAAATATAGGAGATTCTCCAGATAGAGAATAGAACTGAAGCATTTATTTAGACACTAGAAAACTGAATCCCAAAACCAGTAAGCTGATTCCATCATAGTACTAAAGATATTCAGAAGCCATAATAATACTGAGAGCCATGCTATCCTTCAGCCTTCCCACAAACCAATACAAGATCAATATTTATTCACAAACCTCTCTATCTCCTTAACAAGCATCATCTCTCCCCCATGGTCTGGCTAGCTCTGACTACCAGCTTCCTTCGGGCTCTGCTTCCCTTCAGCAAAATCCTCCCACCACAGGCTCCATGTGACTACATTCAGCCTATTAGGGGGCAGAGTTTACTTTCAAAGCAGGGGAGGTCTTCAAACTCCCCCCTAGGTCTATTAAAGGGCAGGGAAGATCTTCAAATTCCCATTCTCATTACATTAGGGTCTGCTGGAGCTAACTTGTACTGACTTGAGAGAACTCATAGTTAAATTTTCTGTGTCAGCATTTATACCTAGGAAATGGCAAATGTTACAAATCAAGATTTGTTTTATTATTTTGTTGATTGTATAGACTTAAGAAAGGGATAGAGAAAATATAAATAATGCAGATTAAACTTAAAAGAATGTCTTGCATACATTCTCTTTCCCACCCCCAGCTGATTGTTAAACATTTACCAGCACACCTCTGTGTGCAGTTCAGGAAAAGTCAGTGGGAGCCTGTTGGAAAAGGTTCCTGGAGGAGTGGTATCTGAAGGATGATTAAAATTTGGATAGCAGAGAAGGAGGGAGTGGGTCACTCCAGACTGAAGTATAACCTTATAGAAAGAACAATTCTGATCCTTATAAGCTGAATGGCCTTTGGCAAATTATTTTTAAGTATTTTTATAAATAGAAATGTTTATAAGTAAACAGTCTGGGTTAGAGTAGAGGGTTTGTGTTAGAATAGTGAAAGCTACATGTATTAAGTAGGCTAGGGTTAACTTGCAAGTGACTCTGTATGCCAGACTGAAGACTTTAGCCTTGACCTGAGAGGCAGTGGGATGCTCCTTGGGTTTCATGAGCAGAGCTGTACCTAGCAATTTTATGCCCTGTGTCAACAGCACAAACATGCCCTCAGTTCAGTTGAATGGGGAATGGCAAAGACTATGTAGGATACCTCAAAACCTATGCTAGAAAGGCAAGAGCAGAGTCAGGGCAGGCCAGGGAAGAGCTCATCTGAGGTGTGGCCACTAGAAGGAGGCAATGTCATCTGTTAGCTTATTTTTTTTTTGAGGGAGGAGGCCCTCCAGATTAACGATTTCCCTGGTTTAGGAACTTTAGGATGAGGAAATTACTTTTTTCTGTGCAGATTGTCTGTTACTTCGAAATTTGCAACCTAAGAGTTGCCTGAGGCACTGAGAAATAAGTGACTTGCCTGTGGTGGCCAGCTAGTATCTGTCAGAGGTGGGATTTGAACTCAGATCTTCCTTAGCCATTGGCTTGCAATCCACTACCATAAACTGTTCTTAGTATCTTTTATTTTTAAGTAATTATCCTTGTGAAGCCCAGTTATTTCTATGCTAACTAAGTAATATAAACTCTTTAGGTACTTTCTAATTTCTAGCACAATGAGACAGAGGCCTGATCACCTTGCTCTTCTAACACCTTATTCCTCCATAGTTCTGCTCATGCTGCATCGATAGCACCCAGTAATTTCCTTTTTTGAGCAACTGATATTACAGTGCTGGGAGATCTTCCTTGAGCCTCAACGTATGAAGTAAAGTGGAAATACAATCCTCAGGAAGGAAAAGAAGGGAGGTGATTATTTGTGATATTACAGGAAGGAGAGCAGTCTGGCATTGTTGGACAGAAAAGAAATTTGTAAAAGAGTTTCAAACCATGCCACAGAGTGTAAGGAACAGGTGGAATCTTTTTGCTCAGATTTGGTGCTTCTCCCTTGGTTTTGTTTTGTTTTTTCTTGGTCATGTTTTCCTCTCTCTCAGTTCTCCAAGCCAAGATTTCCAGGTGTATTGCTATTTGTGAGGGTGGGGGAAGGGAAGGCACATGCCCATGCCAATCCTCAAGGAAGAGGCTATGCCAGATTGCTCCATGTGGCCCTTTGCATTCCTTATAGCTCCAAACCCTTTGACTTTACTTTAAATGCTGCTGGCTTTCCCCTGGCAGCTGACTGAACTCAGACTTGGTATTTGAAAAATTCCAGAGAATGATGAGCTATGATGAGCTGATGTGAATGGAAGATAATTTCACATGGACCTGGGAGACATCTCATTGGATGATTCTTGGAGAACTTCCAGATGGGCAGGTGACACCTGACTGAGAACAGAATTTGCCTATGCCCGAACACCTGCCCAGTTCCTGTCTCACAGTATGGATTGTGGGGAAGAGGGATACTTGCCAATGGAAATGATTGGAAATTCCTTCTGAGGATAGCTTCATAATCATTTCCCAAAGGACTGCCATATAACTAGGGAGATAAGGCAGTCATACAATATGAAGGATGTTGCCAAAAGACCTCCTTACTCCCAACTCTCCTGATAGCCTGGCTCAGTGCCAGGAATTCCTGCCTTGTCCCTATGGTTTCAGGCATAACTTACTGCCAGATTCCTTCCTTCCCCCCTCCCCCCATCCCCTCTCCCTCTCTCTCTTTCTTTTAACGAGGTCTGTAAGTATAAGGTATTCCCAGTGAGGAAACTCCCTCTCTCAATACAGATGAGCATTTTGCCTGCAATTTAGAGTCTTACAGATTTGCCTGGGGCACTAAGTAGTTGAGTGACTTGCCTTTGGCCACACATTCCTTTTTCCTAAGGTGAGTATAACCTGGAAGATATAACTCTTAAAAAACTAACAGCATACAAATGCATTATTGGTGGAGTTGTGGATTGCTCCAACTATTCTGGAGAGCAATTTGGGCTAAAAAAGACTATAAAACTGTGCTTACCCTTTGATCCAGCAATACCACTGGTAGGTCTGTATTTCAAAGAGATTAAAAAAAGAGGAGAGAGGACCTATATGTACAAAAACATTTTTAGCAACTCTTTTTGTGGTAGCTAAAAATTGGAAATCAATTGGGGGAATGGCTGAACAATCTGTGGTATATGATTGTGATGGAATATTATTGTGCTATAAGAAATGATAGGCAGGATTATTTCAGAAAAACCTAGAAAGATTTAAGTGAACTGATGCAAAGTGAAGTGAGCAGAACCTGGAGAACATTGTACATAGTAACAGAAATATTGTAATGTGAATGACAGCTATTCTCAGCAATATAATGATCCAAGACAATCCCAAAGGATGTTGTCTGAATACAGACTGAAGCATATTATTTTTCCTCTCCTTCCTTCCTTCCTTCCTTCCTTCCTTCCTTCCTTCCTTCCTTCCTTCCTTCCTTCCTTCCTTCCTTCCTTCCTTCCTTCCTGCCTTCCATTTTTTTTGTTTGAGTCTTCTTGTACAAAATGGCTAACATGGAAATGTTTTATATGATTGCACATGTATAACCTGTAATGGATTGCTTACTGTCTCAGGGATAGGAGAGGGGAGGGAGGAAGGATAGAATTTGGAACTCAAAACTTAAGAAAAAAAGTTAAAAATTGTCTTAACATGTAATTGGGGGAAAATAAAATATTATCAAACAAACAAATGAAAAACTACCAGCATTTTGCCATACATTCATTTAGCAGAGATTGGCATACCAATCACTTAGCAAGGCCCTGATGGGTTGGAACACAGTTCATAGACAAAGAATTGCCAAATTTGAGAATCAGAAAGTACCTCAGACATTATCTAGTCCAACCCATACACGAAATGAATCCATACTCTAACACTCCTCACAAGTGATTATCTAGCTTATGATTGAAGACCTCAGAGGAAGGGGAACCTATTACCTTTCTAGGCATCCATCTCTACATTTGGACAATTCTAATTGTTAAGTTTTTCCTGACATCAAGACTAAATTCACTTTTTTTGTGACTTCTACCCATCACTCCTGATTTTTCTTTCTGGAACAAAACAAATCTAGTTTCCCCTCTATAGGACAGCCCTTTTACCACTTGAATATAGCTGCCATATCCTTCTTGAGTATTCTCCAAGCTAAATATGCCCAGTTCCTTCAACCTATCCTCATATCAATGAACTCAAGGCCCTTTATGATCCTGATTGCCCACTCTCAACATTTTCCAGCTTATCAATGTCCTTCTTAAATTGTGATGCTGACCTAAATGGATGAGGTTTGCCAAATTGTTGTTCGTTGTCCTTGTTTTTGAAGGGGACCAATCACATCATGAGGTGATACCTTGACTTGTGTGTGGATTGGATTTAAGTGAGGCAGACTTGCACAAAAGTTGCTAGTCTTACTCTTTCTTCCGGAGTCATTGACGTCTGGTGGCAAGACAAAAATAGGACGATTGATGGCCTGGGATAGTGGGTGACCTTGGTGTCTTTGCTGTCTGACCAAGCTCTAAGCCCTCCACAGCACCTGCTTCAGCTACCTTCATGGCTATTGGAACAAATTGTTCTCATACATCACCTGGGGGAAAGTCCTCACATGCTTAGGGTAGACATCTTCTTAACCCATGAAAGGGTTTAATGCCTGTCACTTACCCTCAGTCTGGTTTAACCTGTCTGTCAAGATGGTTTCACCAGGGTGTGGCCACTGTGCATACTGCAGCTTCTTGGAGCCACAGGTAGGGTTGGGTGGCTGATTGGACACCAAATGTGAATAAGCAGTCCTGAAAGGACTTGGGAAGCTCTCACTCCAGAAGTGCTAGTCTTCTCTTAACACCCCATACACTCCAAGTAGAATACAGTGGGATGACCCCCTCCTGTTTTCATTGGCTATGATCCTCTTATTGTCACTAAAGCTCACATTAGTTCATGGTCATACAGCTAGTAAATGCTAAGAGGTTGGATCCTTTCAGCTGCCTTTTCTGCTAGAAAGCATTGGATTAATTAACTTATACTGAGGTATTAATGACTAACAAAAAGATCACAGTCACCACATCCTGGGGGATATTTATCTTTAGACATACATCACTGCCAACCCCAAGGAAAGGCTCTTTAATGGTGGGATTTCAGGTATCAGCTTCAGGCTGGTAGGGAAGCTATTTGGGGCCAGGAGAATGTTTGTGGTGCTCTTTAAATACCACATAGGCAGCATCCTACTTATGACCATGGCTGGCTCTGGCAGAGGATGATGCAATCAGTCCAGCTTTATTAGTCTAAATCTTAGGGCCAGCTCCCTCTCTGATGATCCTGCACCTGATGATTCCCAGTCTGAGTAGCAGGTCCTTTGTTGGATCCTTTCCCAACTTTCACTGAAATCTAAGAGTCAGGAAACCATATGTGACTTGTCCTTAATAGAAATCAATTCCGGAGGGAAAGCAATTCTTTCTGATAATCAGGCATGTTGATGCTGCCCACCAACAATTCATTGTTCTTGGCACCTGCCAGCTGTTATTACCACTGCTAAGCCTTTATTTGAGCTCTTCTGTTTATCAGTGATGGCTTCTCATTCTTTTGTACTATTCAAATCCTATACATCCTTAAAGACTCAGCTCTTGGTCCTCTTTGATAAGCAACAACAGGACCAGTCTCCTCCATGAAGCCTTCCCTGACTATTCTAACTGCCTCTAACTTGTCCACTCTTTAACCTTCAATAGCACTTACTGCCCGTTCCATATCACTTACCATTCAAGGTTTGTTGTCAAGTTGTTTCCAAAGTGTCCATCTTTTCTTTCTGACTCGACTGAGGCCATGAGGGCTGGGACCATTTAAAAAAATGGAGTATTTTTTTTGATAAGCAAAAATATAGTTTCTCTCCCTCCCTCTTCTTCTTGCATTGGAAAAAATGAAAACAAAACAAGATCCTCATAATACATATGAATAATTAAGCAAAACAAATTCTCACATTGGCCACATCAAAAATATTTTTCAATATGTACCTTGAGTCCATAATCTCTGTCAGGAGGTAGGGATCATGCTTCATCATGAGTCTCCTCTAGAACTGTGGTTAGTTAACTGCATCACCTAGAGTCTTTCACATGTGTTTGTCTTTACCATGTTGTTATTGTATACATTGTTCTAGTTTTGTTCATTTTATACATAATAAGTTCATACAAGTCTTTACAGGTCTCTCCAAAACCATTCCTTTCATTATTTTTATAGCACTATAGAACTACTTTATTTTTATATACTATAATTTGTCCAGCAATTCCCTAATTGTTAGGCACCCATTTGGTTTCTAGTACTTTGCCATCACAAAAAAGGACTGCTATAAATATTTTTGTATAATTGGTTCTTTTCCTTTGAGCATGTTGGAGATATAGTACTGTTTCTGTGTCAAATGGTAGGCACAGTTTAACAGCTTTTGCGGTGTAGTTCCAAATTGTGTTTTCTAGAATGGCTGGATCAGTCCACAGCTCCATCAACAATAACACATCAATGGTCTGTTCTTTCACAAGCTCTACAATGGTCATCATTTTCCTTCTTTGTCAACTTTGCCTTTCTGATCAGGTGAAGCCTATGAATTACTTTAATTATTACTGATTTGGAGCATTTTTCATACACCTATCAATAGCTTGAATTTTTTCCTAGAGAACTTATCTATTCATATTCCTTAATCATTTGCCAGTTGGGGAAGGTGCAAGGACTATTTCTTATCCTTCTTTTGTATTTCCCATAGCATACTTTTGTCCAGTGCTGGGCACACAGTTGGCACTTATGACTGGAACATATTGGTTGCTGAATACATAGATTGATTATTTGGAAAAAGGGGCAATGCCTTCCCTTTTGCATCAGGAATTTCCCTCTCTACAGTGCTCATCTAAAGGAGATCTCAGTGTCTAATAAGGAAGGAAAGACTATATACCCTACCTTTTCTCTAGGTGATTCACTTGTTCCACTCCCTAATAATAAATATTGCCCAAGTACACCCAGAGAATATTAGGAAACTCTCCTCCTATGGGTACATGGTGAGGATATCCCAGGGAGCTACAGTCTTTTGCAAATTGGGATAATGTATGTCTGCAAAATTAGTTTTTGTGGCCTGAAATTCATTGTGGTGAGGGTGAAACATCATAAAGAGGACCTGTTTTCTTGTCATACCTCTCTATCCTTAACTAGTCTAGGCAAGTCACTTTACCTTTAAGAGCTCTCTAGTCATTAGAAATTTCTTTTATTGAGATGAAACACACCTCTCTTTATTTTCTATTGGAAAATATGCTTTGTTCTTTGAAACCACACAGAATAAATCTAATACCTTATTCACAATGCAATTCTTTAAATATTAAAAGACAGTTATCGTATTTCCTAGGGGTCCTTCTTCATGCTAGATATTTGCACCAAATAGTGCCCAAATTTTCCAGTTTTATAAGTTTGTCACTAACCCTGTAATACCAATGGCCTCCTAATTATCTATTCTAATGTAATTTTATCAGTCCCTATTCTTCTTGAATTTTAAGCAGCATCTGACATTATTGATCACAGCTTCCTTCATGGTAATTTCTCCATTTTTGTTTCAGAGTCATAGATACTTATAGTTAGAAGGACCTTAATAGTTTTGTAATCTAATTTCCTATGTTATTAGTAAATTCCTTCTATAGCATCCTTGACCTGTAGTCAATTGGCTTCTGTTTCCTATTGTTGGAGAGCTATCTCAAATGGCAACTCATTCCAGTTTTGAACAGCTCTAATTGTTAGAAAGTTCTTTATTGAACTCAAATCCACTTCCTCATTGTTTCTATCCATTTGTCCTAGTTCTTTTCTCTGTAGCCATACAGTATAAATTTAATATCTTTCCCACGTGATCGGTCTTTATATTAGAAGAAAGTTATCATGCTTCCTCTAAATTTACTCTTATCCATGCTAAATATTCCTAGTTCCTTCAGTTGTCCTTGTATGACAGTTTCTAGTCTCATTATCATCTTGATTAGTCTTGGCAATCAGAACTGAATATTAGGCAATTTAGAGGTTGTCTCACCCAGACAGTTGGATTTCAGCATCTTTACTCCGTACTTCTTTTAGTGAAGCCTGAAATTATATCCCTTCTCCCTTTTAAAAAGCAATTTTCTCATACTATTATGACTAACTAAATTTCTCAATATTTTTGCACAAAATACTGTCAAATTAGGCACTTCTCCTTCCAACCTAATGACCTATGCAATTAGTGCTCCACTTTGATCATGTTATTTCTCTACTGTAAAACCCTTAGTAACTTCCCGTGGCTATCACATAAAATAGAAATTCTTGATCCTGGCATTCAAGACCTTCTACAACATGGTTTTAATCTTCCTTATACTTTATGCATTCACTATGTCCTAGCCAAACTCAGTTATTATCTATTTTCTTTTCTCCTCCTCCCTTCTATTTTTGTGTATATTGTTCACCATACCTCCTTTCAACTTCCCCACCATCTTGTGTGTAGGTCCCTTCCTTCCTTCCTTCTTCAAGACCTAACTCAGTGTCAACTCCTCTGTGATGCCTTCACTGATTACCACCCCCCCCCCCCATCACCAGTCAAGGTAGAACTGATCTCTTCAGATTCAAATTTCTCATTAGAAGACACTGTGCAAATAGATAAATTGTGTAGATGTATAGAGGGCATATTGTTCTAACACTGGATTATAAAATCTTTGAGGTCAGTGTCTGTGCCATATTCATCTTTCTTTCCCCAAATTCTATTAAGGTTTTTCACACATAGAAAGCTCAATAAATATTTTAACGAATGCCCTTTCCCTCTACAAATAGTTTGTATTTCATTATATGTGTATTTGTGTCCTTCCAGTAAAATATAAGTTCCTTGAGGGATCCATTTTTGTCTCTTTATCCCCTGTGCCTAGAAAAATGTTTTATGCATAGTAGGTGCTCCATAGAAGTTTGTCAAATTGAAGTGATTGAATGAGTGATTTTTTCTCAATCTAGATATAGAATATTATATTCATCCCAGTTGTATGTCTTCTTGCCAATATTAGTAATTATTGCTCCATATTGAGATATTTTGAATCTTTATTCGTCATCCATCATCTAATATATTAGCCATTCATTCCAACTGTGTCATTTGTGAATTTCACATTCATTCTTTAATGCAAATCACTGATAAATATGCTGAATAGTATTATTGCTATTAATAGTATTTTACTATATAATACTATAATATAATAGCATTATTACTATAATACCAAGGAGATATTAAGAAAGTACCAACTAACTTCAATTCTCCTGGCCTAGAGAAATCACAATACAAGATACTGGGAAAAAACCCCCCCACAAACTTGTAAGTATGATTACAGAACCACTGTCAGTAATTTTGAAGTACTGGAGAATAAAAAAGTCATTGGAGATGGGCAAATGTCCTGGTTCTCAATTAGGGAAAAAAGATAGACAACAGACACAAGCAATTGATAGTTTTGATATTGATCCCTTGAAAAATTCCAGTCAAATAGGTGACCTGTGGGCACTCATAAGAAAGGTGTGATTCTTAGAAGTCAGCACTAGTTCATAAGAGCAAGTCATTCCAAACACATCTTTTTTTGGGGTGGGGGTGGGGGTGGGGGTTTATCATAGAGTTGCTGTACTGGCAAATCAGTGGAACACTACCGTCATGGCTTATTTTAATTTGAATAAGACATTTGTTGATCTTTCATGATGTCCTTGTGGACTTTTAATATTGCCTCAGAAACAAATTATTTCATCAATGTGGTTACTCTCTTCATCAGTGTTAAGACTGCAATACCTTAGCACATGGTTTAATAAGTAGCAATGGCAAAAAGCCACTTCATTTAGTAGTCAGCAACCTTTTATGCAGAAAGCACTCAAAATTTGTATCTCCAGTACTGTATTCTTATCCTATTAAGGACCAGGGGAAACACTATTTTCAACTCTCTAGATCCTTCTGCCATGGGGAAACTAGACCCTTGGCAATGCATCTCATTATCCTGGTGAACATTCAGTTATTTACAATCGTCTAAGCTTTTAATATTGCATTAGAATTTCAGGAAACTTGCCCAATACACTTAAACCTATCATGCAGAGTTGAAAAATTCAGTCCAATAAGTATTTATTAAGTGCCTACCAAGTGTAAGGGACAGTGATAAGCACAAGGAACACAAAGATAACCTCAGGGAACCCATCCCCATTTGTCCAGACTATGTCTTATTCTTCAGTTTGGAGTTGGAGAAGGCCTTCCTTCAAAATAATCCTGCTCTCTATAGGATAGAGTTGTGATGGACAGTTTTTCAAAGGATTACACTTGATAGCAGAACTATATTGGTGCTACTTGAATATCTGGGTACCTGCTGTCTTGATTAAGGTTCTGTTTCTGCCTCATACTCTACCAGTCTTGGAAATCTTGATACTGACTCTGTCATCTTCCCACAATCATCCTGTCTTTCCTGTGACCTGTCTCCCTCAGTTTCCATTCCACTTGAATCTTTGGTATGAAACTTTACTCAGTTCATCACTGCCATCCTCTCTTGAGTTCCTCCTTTAACCCTCTATGACTGACTCTCCTGTACAGAAACCCCTTTGGCAGCTGGCTACAAACACCGGCATCTTCCACAGATTAAATATGCTAGTGACTTATAGCCCTTAAAAACAGAAGTACTCATATTTCCCCCAGACTTTTGGCAAAACCCATTTCTTTTAGTCTGTGTGGGTTAGTCACACTACCTTTCCAATGGTACCAACACTGTTGTTATCTCCTGTATCTGTCAAAATTCTATGTAGCTTTCAAGGCCCATGTCAAGTCTCACCTCCATGGAGTCTTCCCTCACCAAATGAACTCTCAACTCCTAATGCACTTGGGTCTGAACTATATCAGTTTTCTTTTTATTAAATGCTATCTCGTGCTGTTCCATGGGCTATTTCATTTCTCTAATTAAGCTCCTTGCAAATAGGAACTATGTGGTGGTACTTAGCAGTATTTAATAGGTACTTAATGAATTCTTCTTGGATTGAATTAAAATGACTTGGTTTAAATTGAGAAGGAAACACAATAGTGGTTTAAGAATCAGTAGACTTGAATTCTAGTATTAGCCCTTCCTTTTGATTCACAGAGCTTTCGTTTCCTCATCTGTAATATTAAGGGTTTTGGCTTAGATGATATTCAAGGTCCCTTCTAGCACTAAGATTCTATATGTTTGTGACTGTGATATTTTGTTTTAAAATTACTATCAGACCCATCTTACTCTCTCTTGTAATTTCTTTCCACAGAAGCAGTTGTAAAGGGTAAGCATGGAGCTCAGAAGGGGAAAGACCTTCATCAAATCCAGTTTACAGATTTCCAATGAAAAACCACTCGTGGCAGAGGCTGCCTTCCGGAATAAGGAAACTGGGGCCTTCAGGCCAAGGATAGCAGGAACTGATGGAAGGCCCTTGGAAGAGGAGAGTCAGAAAGCAGATTTGGCCTCCCATAAACACTACAGGTTCTCCAACAAGGTGACACGTTTGATGCCTGATGAAGACCTTGGGGCTTCTTGTGGGTCTTCCTACAAACTGGTACGGAAGAGCAAGACTCATGACTGTGTGATGGGAGCAGACAAGCCTGTAGGGAGGCTGGTCAACAGTATTAGCTTTTCTGGTCTGGGAAGTCACCCAGGAGCCCATGGTAGGAGAACACCAGCAGGTACCCCTAGCCCATCCAGTTGCAGTGGTCAGCAAATGATTGATTACCGTCACTTTGTGCCCCAAATGCCTTTTGTGCCTGCTGTGGCCAAGAGCATTCCCAGGAAGAGGATTTCTCTGAAGAGATCCAAGAAGGGGTTCCGGGATATATTCCACATTAAGAAGAATAAGTCAGAGAGTCTGGCTATGCTGATGGGGAAAGGGAAAAACCTGCCATCTCCAGGAGGTGAGGGGGAAATACCTGGAAGGCTAAGCAAGTCCTTCTTCAAAACTGGGGAGACATTGGCTGCCGATAGTTTGGCTCAGGACTTGTCTGACAGTGAAATACAGTCAGATTCCTCCTATGACTACTGTGGGGCCTTGTGTGAAGATGTGGCTTCCCTTAAAAGCTTTGATTCTCTTACTGGTTGTGGGGAGATTTTTGCTGATGAGGTCTCAGCTTCATTGGAGCTAGAGAGCAGCCAGGAGATTTTGACCCGGAGGCCGAGAGCCAGAGAGAACACATCTGCCATGGGCTCTTTCCAGGGTGGGGTAGAACAGCTGGCCTCACCAGCTCAGAATGAGGCTACTGACTTTGCCAAGTTCTGGGACAACATCAACTGGTCAGTGAAGAGACACCAAAGTGCATTGTTTGATCGCAAGCTAGAGAGTTCTAAGGGTAGTGATGCTGGAAGGCCCAAATATGAGCCGGCTATGCTGGCTGATCTTCCACTGTCTCCTGGTGGTGACCCTGACAGCTCCAAAGATAGCTCCATAGACACTGGAACTCCAAAGAGTGAGCATCAGGAATCCACCTCCACCAGTGATGAAGGCTATTATGATTCTTTTTCTCCGGGCCTAGAAGATGATGGCAAGGAGGCCCAAAGTCCAGGGGTGCCCAGTGGCCGTTTCCCTCGGGACAGCTATAGTGGTGATGCCCTTTATGAGCTCTTCTATGACCCCAGTGAGGCCAAGATCAGCCCCATCCTGGATGATGACCTGTGTGTGTCGGAAAGCCTTTCTGAGCAGGCGGTTGAAATTCCCCTGTCCATCTACAGTTTCCATGTAGGGGCTGAGGAGAACCTGGCCCCTCAGCCAGCCCTGGACATCATCAGCCAGAGCTTCCTCCACAGCACTTGGAAAGGGAAGGAGTGCCTCTTGAAGCTGTGTGACACAGAGCTCTCCCTCACCATGGGCATTATCAACTGGCTCCGCAGAAACCCAGAGCTTGTTTCCCCCTCAGATCGGGCCCAGACCCTGCCATCACCAGTAAAGGAAAGTGGGGGCCCCCCTGCCTGTTTGGGTCTCCCATTAGGCCAAGAAGCTGGAGGAGCAACTATGGGATCTGGGAATGAGGGCTCAATGGAGAAGGAAACCGACAACCCAGAACCACTGTCTCTCCCTGAGCAAGTGCCCAACAGGAGACACTGTAACCATGGGACAGTAGAAAAACATAGAGAAGTCCCTCACAGGGAAGAGAGTTCTCCTGTGACCCCAGATGAAGGGCACAGATGTGCCTCAGATGTGGGCAGGTCCTTGATGGCCACTATGCCTCATCCAGCAGCTGGTGGATGGCAGATGTACTTGCCTGAAAAGGATCTGGGTTCCAATGAGAGCAGGACTCTAGGTGAGGTCCTTCCAGCCACTGGAGATCCATTGAAAGAGCTTCCTCATCACCCCTCACAGGTATCTCCAGAGAAAGGAAAAGGTCAGTCTTCATCAGAGGCTTCCTCTCAGCCAGTAGAGGCAGGAGAAGTCACTCTGGCAGACACCTTGGATGAAGACAAAGCCCCAAGTCCCTCTTCCTGCCCCAGTGCCCATGAAAAGTCAAGTCCACCCTTGAGCCTAAGTTGCTTCCGAAGCCAGACCAGCCCTGGCCTTAAGAGGGATGAACCTGACATAATGCCAGCCCTGGAAAGCTGCATGACGCAGGTGGCATCCCTCAAGATAAGCTATGAAAACAAGCCCCTAGCTGAGTGGTGCCTCAGGAAGGAAGAGGGCAATGCTCTTTGTAAGAGACAGAAGGTAGGGAGTCACTGTGTCCTGCTACGAAATGAATGCAATTGTAACCCTGCCAGCTCTGGATATCCCCTTCTCTCTCCAACTGGGAAGCTTCAAGAAATACCCATGAGCCCAAACCAGGGACCAAGTCCCTGGCATAATCAGAAAAGCCAGGCAAGTTTCTTAAATCATATGAACCAAGTCTCAACAAATAAGATCAACTTTGAATATGCTCAGCTGAATAGTCAAGCCCTTTCCTACATCCAGGACCTTCGCCTCCAGCTCAGCCCTGGAGACCCCTCTGCGGCCACCCAGGAGGACCAGCCAAGATTCATACCTCTCTTTGCCTCCAGTGGCTCAGTAAGGCCAGAAGCCTTCCCTCAGGCTTCTTGTGCAGGTAGCAGTTCCCCACAAAGCTTGTGCCCATGTTCAGGCATAAAGACACCTGGTCCTACCTCTGGGAGCTCCCCGGAATGTCACCACAACCTCCTGGCCCGTGTGGGGGCCCTCCCCTGTCATGCTGAGGTGATGGCCACAACCCCTACCGTGGCTGAGACCAACCTCTGAGAGCCTCTGTAGTGATAGGAGGTGAGTTTTGGTAATTAAGTTAAGCAAGCAACCTAAAAATAATAAAGGAACCAATGATTATGATTGTCCCTTTTCTTTCAAGGCACGGCTAGGCAATTGATGTGGCTGTTCTGGCCACTGCCTTGGGATGAGACGAACTATTGGGGAGGTTGCTAGGAACTTTTAAATGCATTATTGGATGTACTTTCTCACGTGAAGGCATTTTACAATGAGTTGGGAAGGAAACAAGTATTTTTAAAAGTACTTATTTTATGCTAGGCACAGTGCTAAGTGCTTTACACGTATTATCTTCTTTGATCATCATATCAACCCTGTGAGGTAAGGGCTATTATCACCCCCATTTTACAGGTGAGAAAACTGAAGCAAATAGAGGTTAAAGAACTTGCTCATTTGAGGGTGGGGAATATATGGGGTCATTATGTGTGGTATGAGCCTTTGGTGGTATTTTGGGGGGCCACCAGCTGTCATATTTATCTTCTCTCAGTTGCCTCCTTGGAGTCCTGCGCAGTCTCTAGCAATCATGTAGCGGCCCCCAAAGAACCAGGCTCTATACAATTGCTTCAGTTCACCATATATTAGTGTTCTACGTGTCTCTCCCTGACCAGCAGTATTCAGGGCAGCATGTGAGTACTGGGTGAGAGGGGATGGCATAAAAAGGACATGAACAGAGCACAGAAAACAGAGCCTGGGACTGTTTAGATACAAATTTCATCAACTTTCCAGAGTCCTGGCTCTGTTTCAACATGTGAATTTGCACAGCAAATTCAGTTCAGATGATGTCATTGCAGACTACTGTTTGAAAGAGGCCAGATATAGAAACAGAGAAATGAGGGGGTGGTGATTATTTGCACTTGAGAAGTTGGCTTCATTATGTCGAAGCAGGGATCCTTTAAACAGAAACCTCTTTAAAGCATTTTTAAAACTTGCCTTTGAAGCAAGATTCAGCTGACATGAAATTAGAATGCAGGTCAGCCTCACACTGGGCAATAGACACACACGTTTTGCCTAAAGCGAGACTTGACTGCATTCTCTTATGCTCCTCTGCAGTTGTCTGGAGCTGCCACCCTCATCTACCAGCCCCAGCAGAGTGACATGCTGTAAGAGGACATTGTTTGCCTTTAGACACTTCCCACTGATTGGCCTCAACTCACAGCTGCCTCCCTGAATCCTGCAGGGTCCTGTGCATGATGGGGAACAGCTGCTTGAGTGCTGGTGGCAGGTGAGAGGGCATCCAAGTGAATCCATCTGAGGCCTGGGGGGATGAGATAGAAATAGAGAGGAGTGGTGTGTACCCAGGAAAACAGCTAAAGGACACAGAAAACCAGCCAGTATGTGAGCAAAGGAGTGGCCACTAGCCAGCAGCTCCTTTATCCTTACTCTGCGTTGGTAGGAATGCTATTTAAATAGCTCTTAGACATCAGGGACCCGGTTCTGGTAAGAAGATCTGGTATTAGTGCAGTTAGCAAAAGGTAAAAGGGATCCTAATGGAAATATTTGTACTTAAGATCATTAGATCATAGGATTTGGCTTGAAGGTCTCATAAAGATCATCCAGTCCAAACCTCACATTTTATAGATAAGAAAATTAAGAGAGGGAAAGTGACTTGCAAGAGCAGGGATTAAACCCAAGACACAATGGCATAGTACCTAGCACTTAGCTAATTAACTGCTAGTTAAATGTATCCTGAAGACAATTGAATTTGAGTCTCTTAAGACTCTCACATTGGTCAATGATGTACCAGAGAGGCTGGCTGAAGTCTAAATGGTGATGGGTCTGCCAGGTGGCATTTCTGGGCCTACAGGTTCTGAGCTACATTCTATATTTCATTGGATCTCAATGTTAGGATTCTCTGGTTTTACAATGAAAAGTATGGTCAATAGCAGGTCTGGCCCTATATATAGAAAAGGGAAGTGGTTGCCTATCTGTGCGATTTGAGGAACACCCAATATCATGCAGGGCCAGCCCTTAGCAAAACTGGCACAGGCTAGAACCACAGACATAGAAGAGAAGAGGGCTTGGCTTAGACTCTGACACTTGCTAGCTATGTCACAAATCAAGTCAATAAGCACTGATGAAAGGCCCGTGTACCAGGAGCTAGGGATATGAAGAAAAAAAAAAATGACGGTCTCTCTTTTTTTTTTGCCTTGATAAAGATCATGCCAGTTTATTACAAGAAAAAAAAAGTAAACATTTTGTTCAGTATTAACTAGAAGACATTTGATTGGGTTCTAAGTGACACTTTTCTTTTATATATCAATGTTTTGTGATCTGTCAATGAAAAAAGTAGAAGTCACTCTTTTTTTGTTTGTATGTGCTACATAATGGAGTTCTCCCAGCATGTGATCTTGCCTGGCTTCTAAGCCAATATCTGCCATCTTCACTAGAGTCAGCTCCTGCTTAAGGGGCTCCAGTCAAAGGGCACAGGGTGACCTGCCAAATTCTGGGTTCCATTCCATCCCCAACATGGTGATCAGGATCTTTCGACCAAGAGGAACTGCAGAGAGCCCAGGGCCTTCCCTTGCTGGTGTCCACCAAGGCTGTGGGAAGCTGTTGCTGCTGCTGCTGTGAAGGGGGGGGGGGGCACATCAGTGTTTTTTGCTCAAGCCATTACTGCTGTCCTTACTTCTCCTTCTGGAAGCTAAAGCTTGTTTTCCTGCTCAGTTTCTGAGCAAAGTAATCAGCCTGGGCAGTGCTTGTTTGGGATTCTAGAATATAGTTCATCTTCAGCACAATCTCATTGACAGTAGCAGCATCTGACTCAAAGTAGACATGTTTGTAGTTGTGATTTCTTAGATAGGTGAGTTTAAACATCATGTGACTTGGACTTTTTTCTTCAGCAAGGTCACAGACACACAACAGGTCAGAATCAAAGAAATGGTCTTCTGCTTAATCCAGATCTTTGAGCTGGCCTTTTGCTTAGATGTTCATGGAACATTCTTGCATTTTATCTGGTTTTGTCTCTCTTTTCAAAGTTTCTCTAATCTTTGAACTGTGCTTGAGCGTCTTCTGATGCCAAAGTCCTAACTTGAGGCAGTATCAACAGATTGGACATAGACATAGCCCTGAGTTTTAACACTGTTTACTGGCATTTCTGAGCCATTGTGTCCAGGCACCAAAGGTGGATGAAACTTTTCCAGATCCACATCATGATCAGTCAGGACCATCTCACACATTCCTGTGTCATCGCAGGTCACGTGGGATTGCTGGATATGAGCCAGGATGATTGTTGGGTTATCCAAGAATGCCATTCTTTGTGGAGGCCAATTTCCTTAAAAATCTACTTTCTCCTCTTCATATTGTTTAAAGGAATCACTGGAATCCTCACAGCAGAATGGGTGGGGTGGGGTGGGGAGGGTCGGTCGGTATCTGGGCCAGGGCCCTCCTCCCAGGACCCATTCTGCTCTACTTTCTGGGGCTCTCCCCTGCCCCAAGCCAGGCTCAGACTGGCCCCTCAGTCCCCGCAGTCTGAGCCCGGTTCAGAAGCTCAGGCACAGTGCCATGTCCTGGAACCACATCCATGGCTTCCCTGTGCCACCGACAGTCTCTATTTTCAAGTGGTTTACAGTCTCATGAAGGAGACAATTATATACAAAGGAGATATAGACAGGATAACCTGGAGATAATCAACAGAGGGAAGACCCCGGGAAAGGCACACATTTTTCTAAGCTCAATTTCCTCATTTGTAAAATAGAGATAGTACTTGTACTTGTGAAGAAGGCATTGTGTAAACTACCATGTCATATTTCTGTAATAGCTCTTTGAGGTTTATAAAACCTTTTCTTACACAACCAGCCTATGAAGTAGGTAATGTATGTTACATTGCATCATACATAAGTTTGGAGCTGGAAGGGACCTTAGAATCATCAAGTACAAATCCTTCCTGTTATAGATGAGGAACTGAAGCCCAGAGATGAAGTGATTTGCCCAAGGTCACACAGATCTTTAGTGGCAGAACAATTGTCCCCAGGAGGCAATTGAGATAGAGAGGTTTAAATGAATTATCTCTACTGCCGATAAGCAGAAGAAAAAGGATTGGAGGCCAGATCTCTTCCTGCAAGTCCAGGGTTCTTTGTCTTAACTGTCACTACTCATTCCTTCATTTTCTGTAGCATGTCACAGCTATCTGTGTGACTCTCTTATTCCTGGACTAGCCTGGAATTTTCTTGAGAACAGAGACTGTGACTGTGTTTTATCTAAACTTTCCTTTTCTTCAATGGCTAACCACAGTTCTCTGAACACAGTAGGGCTGAAAAAATATCCACAGTCTATTCACTGTGGTTCATCAGCCAGGCAGAGTGAATAGAATTTTGGGATTAGAATCATGAAAACATCCATTTTAATGACATTTTGGACACTCTGTGTGATTCTGGGCAACTGTCTGTGTCTCAGGCCACCTCAGAGGACTTATCTCCCAAGTCAGAGGTGGTTGGAGCATCACAGCTCCAGGACTGAAGGGGACTTCTGAGACCATCTAGTATAATCCCTACATTTTGCAGATAAAGCAATGGAAACCAGGGAGGTTTATTTGCCAAAGGTCGCATAAGGAGTTAAAGAATAGAACCATAATTTGAACCCAGGTCCTCTAACTTCAGAGTCAGTGCTTTCCCTACTGCTTCCCTGCCCTGGATTCCAATGAGCCCATTCATAAATTTGGCTTTAGTACTTTGGCCTTGGTTGAGAAGTAGTCATCTCCTGGTCTTGCAGTCAAACAGTTGCCCTTTGTTCGAATAAATGCTGCTCATGGATTCTTCCTTACTCAGGTGGACATTATGAAGGTCACCATGAAGGACATCTTACAGAAGGCACTAAAGTAGAGGAAGGGCTCTGAGAGGGGTTCAGGTCCTCAGTGTCACCTGGAGAAACAGAGTGAGCCCTAGGTCTCACGGACTTAGAATACTGCACTGGGACATAAAGGAAGTTCCCACTCTGACAATTTGGGGATTTAGATGAGGCAGTCAATGAAATTTATTAAGGGTCTACTATGTGCCAGGTACTGTGCTAAGCACTGGGAATACAAAAAAGGACAAAAGAGTCCCTTCCTTCAAGGAGCTTACAATCTAGTGTGGGAGAAAATAAGCAAATATGTACAAACAAGCTATATACAGGGATGATTAAGATATAATTAAGAGAGAAACGTAGTAGAATTCAAGGGGGTTGGGAGTGACTTCTTGTAGAAGAAGAGATTTTAGTTGGGATTTAAAGGAAGCCAGAGATGCTGGTGGGCAGCAGTGAAGAGGGAGAGCCAGAGAGAATGCCTGGAGTGGAGAAATGGGCGTGTCTTGTTCCTGGAACAGCCAGGAGGCCAGTATCACTGGACTGGAAAAGTATGTAGTTGGGAGGAAGGTATAAAAAGACTGGAAAGGAAGGAGGCAGCTAGGACTTTGGGTTTTGAAGGCCAAGCTAAACAGAATATTTTGTATTTGATCCCGGATGCAATAGGGAAGATGAGGAAGCTGAGTCTGAGAAAAATCAAGTGTCTTGCCAAGGGTCACAGGATCAGTGTGCTTCAGTGACAGGTCTGGAACTTAGAGGTTTTTGACCCCAGGGCTGTCTCTATCCATTGCCCCAAGTTACCTCCCCCCTTCCTTGTTTCCCCACCCCTTACTTTCCTTACTATATCTTAGTTGCTTCCTTGTCCCCTCCTTTTCCTGAACTTGGGGATTGTTGTTGCTGTTTGGTTGTTGCAGTAGTATTTGACTCTTTGTGACCTCATTTGGGGTTTTCTTGGCAAAGACACTGGAATGGTTTGCCATTTCCTTCTCCTGCTCATTTTACAGATGAGGAAACTGAGGCAAACAGCATTAAGCGACTTGCCCAGGGTCACACAGCTTATTAAGTGTCCAAGGCCATATTTGAACTTAGGTCTTCTTGACTCTAGGCCCTGTGTTCTATCCACTCACCACCTAGCTGCCCTGAACTTAGGAGGGGTAACAGTAAATCCCTAGGATCTTAGTGTGAATGAGTTGACAGGGTTGGCTTCTGAGATAAGTGGAGGAGGCCAGGGAGGCTTTGCCTGAGGCCATTTAACTCTTCTGACCCCAACCATCAGTGCTCAAGTACATGCCCTGGGCCCTGCCAGGTTCACTGCACCAGTAACACATGGTCCTGGCCCAGAAGACTTGGAATTTGAAGTTAACAGTACGGAGTCAGCCCAAGAAGTTAGTAGAGCTTGTTTCACTTTTAACGTCATATACCCAGTGTCTGGCACTGGGCCTTGCACACAAGGAAGCACTTGTTTGTTAAATTCAGCTGAATCTAGTCCCTTCTTTCTGTCTATTGTTATAAATTACAGCCTTTGTTGAGACCTTTCCAGCAATAGTGAGCTCACTGCTTCATGAAGAAGCTCCTTCCATTTTTGGACAGTTTATCTTGTTCTACAGTTTGTTCCCATTAATCTGAAATCTACCACCCTTGAACTTCTATTCCCTGGACTTGGTTATGTCTTCTGGAGCCACATAAAAATAAACCCAATCCCTCTTCCCACATGACAGGCCCTTCAAATATCTGAAGGCAGTTAGCTGCATTATTTTTGTTAATAGTGTCCCCTGATTCTTTTCTAGGTTAAACACCCCCAAGTTGTTCCTTCAACAATCCTGGTACTTTCAGAAATCATCTAAACCAGGTATAGAAATAAACACAGGCCCCGGACCTCATTGCCCCCCAAGATTAGAATGGATCTATTGGGTTATCTTTAACTATGTCTTCCTCCCTCAGAGGGGAAGGATTTTCCTGGTCTTAGGACCCAGGGCCTATTCATGGGCTTGATTTTTATTGATAGGAATGTCTGAAGGAATAAAAATGTTAGTAACTTGCATTGATACTATAGATATCCTGTCATAAGAAACCAAATTTGTCTGTACCTTCTTTCAGACGTTTGGTGCTATCTCTTGGTGGCTGGACCTTGGCTTTTTTAAGCTAAGGCATTTTTGGACAGAGGGCCAGCGGTACTTTTGGAGTCAGGAAGAATCATCTGCCTGAGTTCAAATCTGGCCTCAGACACTTACTAGCTGTGACTCTGGGCAAATCACATAACCCTGTTTGCCTCAGTTTCCTCATCTGTAAAATGAGCTAGAAAAGGAAATGGCAAACCACTCCAGTATCTCTGCCAAGAAAACCTTAAATGGGTCCTGAATAGTCAGACACTAATGAAACAACTGAACAATAGAAAGGTTGTACAAGTAGTAAGTCTCAGAGCCAGGAAGAAACCAGGTTCTTTGATCCCAAATCTGGAGATCTTTTAATTAAACCAGGCTTTATTCCTGTATGATGAAAAACTTTCCAGAACTAGAGAAATGACTCTTTCATGGTAGAACTTCAAGCATGGTCCAGACTAGTGAAGGACATGGTTTTAGCTTTGTGTGTATCTCTTAATAATTAGACTACACTTTCCTGACCTGTAAAATAAAGGAGTTGTTCTAAGTGACCTGTGAGGTCAGCTTTATATCTATGATTCTGGCATAGCTAGAATCACAACATATTCAAGAAGACCTACTCAGCTTTTCTGTGATCTGAATCTTATTCCCCTTAGTTTGAGAAGTTGTGGCTCTTGCAAAACTTGGCACCGGTCATTTATCTTCTGACCTGGTATAATAGCAGCTGCTTTTTGTCCCTGGGAAATTCCAGCTCATCTAACCTATCACTTCACTACAAACCTTACCCTGCCTTACTTCTAGAAGGATAAAATAATCATCAGACAAATAGCAATGATGGGGTTGCAATCACTGTCTGGTTTCTGAGATCCAAATTATGCACTATATTCAGCTAAGACTATATTGTAGTCTCTTAGAAAGCATAGAATTCAATTCAGCAATTATTATTTGTCTACTATATACATGATACTGGGCTTGACTGAGGATTGAGGAGGACATGGGCAAAGACGTGGTCTACCAGGGACTGGGCTTGTCTAAATACAAGTGAATTCTCATCACATTCCTGATATGATGGCATCTATGATAGTTTATGGGCCGCTAGGTGATGCAGTGGATAGAGTACTGGGCCTGGAGTCAGGAAAGCTTGTCTTCCTGAGTTTCGAATCTGTCCTTAGACACTTACTAGCTGTGACCCTGGGCAAATCACAACCCTGTTTGCTTCAGTTTCCTCACCTGTAAAATGAGCTAGAGAAGGAAATGGCAAAATACTCTAGTATCTTTCCCAAGAAAACCCCAATAGGGTCATGAAGAGTCAGACATGACTGAAAATGACTGAACCACAAAAGATTGTTTAACCCAGATTATAACCCTCATGAGATCAAGTCCTATTTTCCTTTCTTAAAAAAATAATACTTTTATTTTTAAAAATTTAACAGAAGCAGTTTGGTTTGGTGAATAGAGTGGAGGTTTGGAGTCAGGAAGACCTGAGTTCAAATATCATTTCTGATATTTAGTAATTATGAGACCCTGGTCAAGTCAGATAATTTCTACATATATCAAGGAACTCTTTACAATAGGTATTGTTAAATGTGTGTGTGTGTGTGTGTGTGTGTGTGTGTGTGTGTGTGTGTGTGTGTGTGTG
>NW_027187273.1:4826880-4841029 GCF_028583685.1 Petaurus breviceps papuanus | reverse complement strand
GTGTGTGTGTGTGTGTGTGTGTGTGTGTGTGTGTGTGTGTGTGTGTGATACATACCTTTGGCAGTATGGATACCTTTTCAGATAATATTTGTTGCCTACATTTGTATTGAAGGAAAAGTTAATAAAGATGTAGTTTTTTTTTTCCCTGATTTATGTTTACAGACCCCCTGAAATCTCTCCATGGAGAGCTAAGAACCCTTTCCCTCTAACAGGCCTGCTGTCTTGAGTTCACATGTAGCCCTCTAGGTATTTAAGTGCAGTCCTTTAACCAAATCCAAATTTCACTGAACAACAGGATTTGTTCTGTGAAGGTTTCCACCCCTTGTGAGAATTTTTCCCTAGCACTTTTCCAATAAACCCACCCAGTTCTTTTGATGTCTAAAAATTCAAAACCAAAACCAAACAAAGCCAACAACAAATTAACTCCTTTGCATATTGACTTAAAAGCTTAATGCTAAACAAATACTAAAAAAGAAATATGGTAAATATAAAATAAATCTCCAAATATATGCCTAAATTCAAACTAAAACCTAATCAATTTTTTTAATTAAGAAAATATAGCTTTTGACAAAATGAGTAGAGTAAAGGTACATATATGCCATGTTCCTTTCTGTATATTTTCTGTTTCCATGTAGGTTTGTTAGCTTAGTTGCCATGCTGCCTGGACAAATTGCACACCAAAGGTTCATAGATTTTAGTGTTCAAAGGGACCTTAGAAGTCATCCAGCCAACTTCCTTATTTTAAAGATAAGAAAATAGAGACTCAGAGAAGTGTGGAATTTTCCCCCCAAGGTCTCATGGGTAATGACAGAGTCAAGATTTGAACTTGTGTCCTCTGATTCCAAATCTAGCATACTGTATATATACTGCTTGAGGTATCATTATTCACAAGCTAAGAGTAGAGATTTTTCAATAAACTCATCCTGACTACTGCACATACAGCTAATAGTAAACTCTCTATTAATGAGTAGCACATCCTACATCTGAGGATAATAATGTGTTGAGTTTCATTTAAAGATTCCATTTTTATTTAAGATGAAAGCAATCAGGGTTATCTTTATGATAGGTGATATGGACAGGTACAGAAAGGAACTATTCAAAATTCTCTCCAACTAACCCCAAACTAGGCCATTAGAAATTCATTACTTTGGACCAAGGACTAGCCATTTAGGTTGTGGTATAATGGAAAGTGGGCTTGACTTTGAATCATGAAACCTGTCTACTAATGCCAGTTTTTCAATAGACTAGCATGAGGCAGGAAGTCTTTTGATCTTTCTTGGCCTCATTCTTAACTGTAAAATGAGATTGTTGGATCACATGATCTTTCAGGTTTCTGCTAGTTCTGTTGCTCTATCTAGGATCTTTTTTTCTTTTTCTTAAAAGAGCATAGTATATTAAGTCCCTAACAGCTTGTTGTTTTTTGTCATTCATTCTAGAAAAGGACCAATAACATCAGGAGGGTGATGTCTTGACTTGCAAGTAAATTAGATTTTAAGTGAGTCAGGACTGTGCAAAGTCATCAGCCTCATTCTCTCCTCCAGAGGCATCTGAATCTAGTGGCAAGACGTAGCTAAGGACAACTGGAAATGACCCCAGATGCAGTGGGAAATGACCTTTTTAAGCTAAGATGTTTCCCAGGTCTCAGTTTACATGAGGCAACACCCATTCAGTGATTTAAGACTAGGTAAGAAATGAGGCAAAAGATGGCCTAGTTTTCCTACTCAAATAAAAAAGAAAATCAAACTGGGAGTGGAAGACCCTCAGGGTTTCTGGTCAGAACTGAAACAATTGCTATTTACATTCACTCTTGAGTCATCAAAACCCAAACAATGACTAAGTGAGGCTTGGACTGAGACCTATTATTGGTCAATCTGGGAGAGCAAGAGTGATTTGGGTTTAAGTCATGGTCAAGTAGCTCCATTTGAATCCTAATGGGCTTTATCAAAGCCTGGTTTTTCAAAGTTCTGTTTCAAGAAATCATAAATGAGAAACTACATGGGACAAAAAAGAGTTAATTGTCCCAGTTTTTTAAAAAAGGATAGAATAAATAAGTAGGGAAGGGCAAAAATATCTAGGCCCCAAACCCTAAGATATCTCGTGAAGATTCAGTGATCAAATTTTATATTCCTCTGGGCAAAGCACCCACATGTAGGAGTAGGTGGAACAATGGATAGATAGTTGGGCCTGTAGTCAGGAAGACCTGATTTAAAATCTGGCCTCAAACATTTACTAGTTGTGTGATCCTGGGCAAGTCACTTTGCTCTGTTTGCCTTAGTTCCTCATCTGTAAAATGAGCTGGAGAAGGAAATGGCAGCATCCATTACCTCTGGTATCTTCAACATAGGGTGTTGAAGATATAGGTGACCCTCAAATAGGCTCACCAAGAGCTGGGCACAACTGAATAACAATTCCATAATAGCACAGTATAAATGAATTTATGAGTGGCCCTATAACTGACAGGAAGGATAGCAATAGTAGAGCTCTGTAGTCATAGGTAAAAAGGGTTGGGCAGCAGAAGGCAGGAAAGAGAAGGACTTGAAGGGGGCTCAAAAATTAGAAGTTGGAAACACAGAAGTTAGAATTGTCCAATTTTATACTTTGGACTAGGATTGGCCCTGATTTCTTCCTTTGAATTTAAGAAGTCATAGGTAGATTTCCTGTGAAGAACAGCTTTATATGGGAATAAAGGGGCTTGGAAGTGACAGATTGTATTGCCTCTGCTCATAGAGGCCAATGTCAGACAATACCCTCCCAGATGCAAAGTCTGGATGCTAAATTAAACAATTTTCTTCTTCATTTAACACAGTTCCTGAGGACTCAGGATGATGTTTTCCCTATTTCTGCTTCTCCCTGCCCATACAAATCATTGTCAATGAAAGATACAGAAAAGAGATGCCTTCTTTCTGACAAGGGCCCTACAATGAATGGTCTGTCTGTAGAGATCAGCAGTTGCTTTCTCCCTAAGTAGTTCATATGAATGGGGACAAAAAGGTTTGCCACTTAGAGTGGGACTGTTGTGCATTTGCACTTTCTGTGACTTGCATGGGCCAGGAACTTGGGGATATGCAGGGTAGAAAAACCTTAGCAGCCCTGACTAAATGAAGTTTTGCCCCAATAAGAGTATTAAGTCCAACCACTGCACATTATTTGTGATAAGGGCTACCATTTACACAAGCACTTTAAGGTTTGCAAAATGCTTTACATATATTTTCTCATTTGATTTCAATAGCAACCCTCTGAAGGAGGAGCTATTATTATCCCCATTTTATAGATGAGGAAACTGAGGCTCATCAAGGTTTAAGTGGCTTAACGACAGGCACAGAGCTAGTAAGTGCTTTAGGCAGGTTTCAAACCCAAGTCGTCCTGATTCCAAGTCTAGCAACCTATTCACCATGCCAGGTGGCCACTCATTGAGGGGCCACACTGTTACTAGGACAAATGACATTTACAGATAAATTCCAGACCTCTTTAGACACTAAATTAAACACTAATTCAATTCATCAAGAATTTGTGTTCAGGGGTGGCTAGGTGGGACAGTGAATAGAGCACTGGCCCTGGAGTCAGGAGGATCTGAGTTCAAATCTGGCCTCAGACACTTAACACTTACTAGCCATGTGACCTTGGACAAGTCACTTAACCCCAATTGCCCTCCCCCCCTCCAAAAAAAAGAAAAAAAAATGAAAAGAATTTGTGTTGAGTGCCTTCTGTGAGTTCAGGATTAGGTGAGGTCCTATGAGAGTTTCAAAGATTACAGAACTGTACATCCCAAAGGGGCTTAAGATTTTGACCTCCTTACTTATAAATGAGGAAAGTGAGAGTGATGAAGTGGTCATATAGTAAGTCAACAGTGGAGATAAAAGTTCAGCCCATATCCTTTGATTCCTGGTCCAGTATTTTTTCCCACTACCATCCTGCTTCTTTAAGAAAAAGGGACAAGTCATGGTTCCTGACCTTGAGAAATTTACAATCTAGGTGAGGAGACAAGATTCACATTATGTTCCTGCCAAACTGGACCAGTCATTGTAGTCACTCTATCCTGTCCAAAAATATCTTCTCCATGCAATTCCAACATCAGAATTAATTAATTCTTAATTAAATTAATTCCCAAGAAATAAGGACTGTTCTTTTGGTATTCTCTTTTTCAAAGAGACTTCCCCCCCTCTCCTATTTGAGGTATTATATTAAGTCCCCAATACTTCAGAATGATTCTTGATTTCTTTGCATGCAAATATACATTGGTAGGAGATGGGAGATCTACCTCTCTACACAGAGCCCTGTGTGCTGAGAATGAGCTGCCCCTGTATCTCCACTGCCCCCTTTTGTTTAAATCTTTCCCTTCCTTTCAGGCTCAATTCATGTGCCACCTCTTCTTTAAAGTGTTTCTTGAATGCCCCAGTAAGAAGTAATCTCTCCATCCTTAAAACTCTTCCAAACTTCTTATCTGTCCAATGCACTTAACTATATTCTAACTTGTATTATAATTACTTGTGTACATTTCTCTTCACTTCCCTACCTTAAACTCCTTGAAATCAGGGCCTCTTCTTTTTCATCTTTGAATATCCGGTGTATACTGCCACTTTGCAGTTAGTCAATAAGCATTTATTAAACACTTGTTATGCTCCAAATACACGAAATATTAACATAAGAATAATAATGTCTTCAACTCCACAAATGTTTGTTAAGTCCCTACTATATGCAAATCTAGCCTTAGACAGCTGTGTGACTCTGGGCAAGTCACTTACCCTTTGCCCAAGTTTCCTCATCTATAAAATGGGGATAATAATAGCATCTACCTCCTAGGCTTCTTGCAAAGATCAAATGAAATAATATTTGTAAAGAGTTTAGCAGTGCCTGGAATGGTGCTGTATAACATAGTAGGTGTTAGGGATATATAGAAAATAACAAAACAGTCCCTGGCCTCAAAGAACTTAAGTTCTGTCTGTTAGATAACTACCTATAGGTACCTAAGGAGAGTAATACAAAATAATTTCTTTTTTTTTTCCAATTTATTTATTTATTTTTAGTTTTCAACGTTCATTTCTACAAGATTTTGAGTTACAAATTTTCTCCCTGTCTTTCCCCTACTCCCCACCTCAAGAGAGGGAGCCTACTGAATACCTCTTCCCCCAGTCTATTCTCTCTTATGTCCTTCCCCATTCTTCCCCTAACTTTCTAGTAGGGCAAGATGGATTTCTATACCCCAGTGCCTGTGTGTCTTATTTCTCAGTTGCATGTAAAAAATAATTTTTTAAACATTTGTTTTAAAACTTAGATTTCCAGATTCTTTCCCTTCTTCCCTCCTCACTCACCTTCACTAGGAAGATAAGCAATTCAATATAGGTTGTACATGTGTAATTATGCAAAACGTTTCCATAGTAGTTACATTGTGAAAGACTAACTATATTTCCCTCCATCCTATCCAGCCCCTCACTTATTCTATTTTCTACTTTGACCCTGTCCCTTTTCAAAAGTGTTTTCTTCTAACTACCCTCTCCCCCAATCTGCCCTCCCTTCTATCATCCCCCTTCTTATCCCCTTCCCACTTTCCTGTAGGGTAAGACACCCAATTGAGTGTGTATATTATTTCCTCCTTAAGCCAAATTCAATGAGACTAAGGTTGATCCTTTTCTTTTCACCTTCCTACTCTTCCCCTCCATTGTAACAGTTTTCTCTTGCCTCTTTTATATGAGATAATTTACCCTATTCTATCTCTCCCTTTCTCCTTCTCCCAATATATTCCTCTGTCACCTCTTAATTTTATGTTTTAGATATCATCCCTTTATGTTCTATTGATCCTGTGTCTTCTACGTATACATGTACACACATGTATACACACACTCACATATATATTTATACACACATATACCCTCCTATAAATACACACATATGTACATATACATATATATTTATATATATATATACACATACATATTCCCTCCAACTATCCTCATGGTGAGAAAAGTCTCATGAGTTACAATTATTGTATTTCCATGTAGGAATATAAATAGTTCAACTTTAATAAGTTCCTTATGATTTCTTTTTCCTGTTTACCTTCTCATGTTTCTCTTGCTTCTTGGACTTTAAAGTCAAATTTTCTGTTCAGCTCTGGTTTTTTCATCAAGAATGCTTGAAAATACCCTATTTCATTGAATGACCATATTTTCCCCTGAAGCATTATGCTCAGTTTTCTGGGTAGGTGATTCTTGGTTTTACTCCTAGCTCCTTTGACCTCCAGAATATCATATTCCAAGCCCTTTGATCCCTTAATGTAGAAGCTGCTAGATCTTGTCTTATCCGGATTGTGTTTCCACAATACTCAAGTTGTTTCTTCCTGACTGCTTGCAGTATTTTCTCCTTAACCTGGGAACTCTGGAATTTGACTATAATATTTCTATAAGTTTTCTTTTGGGGATCTTTTTCAAGGGGCTATTGGTGAATTCTTTCAATTTCTATTTTGCCCTCTGGTTCTAGAATATCAGGGCAATTTTCCTTGAGAATTTCTTGAAGGATGATTTGTGGCTCTTTTTTTTTTTTTGATCATGGCTTTCAGGTAGTCCAATAATTTTAAAATTATCTCTCCTGGATCTATTTTTCAGGTTTGGTTTTTCCAATGGGCTATTTCACATTGCCTTTTATTTTTTCATTTGTTTGGATCTGTTTAATAGTATCTTGATTTCTCATAAAGTTATTAGTTTCCAATTTCTCTGATCTAATTTTGAAGGAATTACTCTCTTCAGTGAGTTTTTGAAATTCCTTTTCCATCTGGTCAATTTGACTTTTTAAGGCATTCTTCTCCTCATTGGCTTTTTGGGCCTCTTTTGCCTTTTTAGTTAGTCTATTTTTTAAAGTGAAATTTTCTTCAGTCAGGCTGTTGACTCATTTTTCATGATTTTCTTGTATCATTCTCATTTCTTCTCCACTTTTCTTACTTAATTTTCAAAATCCTTCTTGAGCCCCTCCATGGTCTGAGACCAGTTCTTATTTTTCTTGGAAGCTTTTGATGCAAGAGTTTTGACTTTGCTGTTTTCTTCTGGTTCCATGTTTTGATCATCTTTGTCTCCCAAAAAGGATTCTATGGTCTGATTGCACTTCTTCTGTTTGCTAATCTTGCCAGCCATTTACTTGACTTTTGAGGTCTTTGCCATGGTAGAGCTCTACTTCCAGAGGGGAGAGAGTTTTGTCCCAAATTGCTGGGGTTTTTGCAGCTGTGTCAGAGCTATTGTCAGAGCTATAAGGAGGGTGCCCTCTCTACAGCCACCACAAGCTTTGGTACACTGGTGTTCCTTACCTCAGGACCACCATCCAAGACTGCAATCCAGATCCAAGCAGGTCAAAGCAAGAGTGATTACCCTCTTAATGGTTGCTTGGTCCTCCTTAAATCTGCTGGCCAGGAACTCTGGAGTCAGCCATTTGGCAGCAGTTGCAGCTGCTTCACCTCCTCAGCCTGTGCCTCCCTGGAGACAAGGGCCAGACTGCACTCTTCTCCTTACCTTTTACTTTCTCTTTGGCATTTATGGATTGAGAAGTCTGGAAACCACCACAGCTGCTGGTGATTCACTCTCCTGAAGTCTGCTTCAGCTGGTCTGGGCCACTAGTCCAGGCCCCTGAGACTCATGCAGGACTGTGCTCAGCTCCCAACTCTCTGTGATAGACCCTTCCTGTGGGCCTTCCAGGCTGCCTTCAGTGGGAGATTTGTTTCTCTCTGTCGCTTTGTGGGTTCTGTAGCTCTAAAATTTGTTTAGAGTCATATTTTACAGGTATTGGAGGTGGTTGGCACAGGATTTCAAGCAAGTTCCTGCTTTTACTCCACCATTTTGGCTCTGCCCCCCACAAAATAATTTCAAAAGGGAGAGAGTGCTAAAAAGATGGGGGAGCAGGGAAGGCTTTATTTTGGAGGTAGCCCTTGAGATATGCTCTGAAGGAAGCTGAGAATGCTTTGAGGTGGAGATGAGAAGATGATGCACTTCATACTTGGGGGACCACTTATGCAAAGGAATGGGGGCAAAAGAAGGAATGTCAGTTTCAGGAATAGCTAGAGGGACAATGTCACTGGCATAGAGGGTGAGTGAAGGGGACTAACATGAATTAAGACATGAGAGGTAGGAAGGAGTCAGAATACAGAGGTCTTTAAATGCTAGATTGAGGATTTTGTATTTTATCTTAAAGGAAATTGTATTTTATTCTACAGGGAAGAGAACCATTAATGATTTCTGTAAGGTGGTGATATGATTGGTGTTTTAAGAATATTAATTTTTTTTCCAAATGCTTTATTAACTTATGGTTTATTTCATTCATTTTCTGCCTGTTTTTTGGGTTACAATTTTGGATTACAAATTTTCTCCCCATTTTTCCCCTACCCACCTCCCCAAAATAGCAGTCCCCCAGGATATCCCCTCCTCTTATTTCCTAATTAGATGTAAGGTAGTATTAATAATAGTGTGTGTGTGTGTGTGTGTGTGTGTGTGTGTGTGTGTGTGTATTTAAACATTTGGTTTTAAAACTTTGAATTCCAGATTCATTCCCTTCCTCCCTTGTCACCCACTCTTACTAGAAAGATAAGCAGTTCAATATAGGTTGTACATGTGTAGCAAATGCAAAACATTACCATAGTAGATATATTGTAGAAGACTGATTATATTTCCCTCCCTCCTATCCCATCTCCCACTTGATCCTTTCTCTACTTTGGTCCCATCCCTTTTCAAAAGTGGGTGCTTCCAGCTTCTTTCCCCCCCAGCCTTCCCTCCCTTCCATCATTCCCCCTCTTATCCCATTCCCCCCTATTCTCCTGTAGGGTGAGATACCCTATTTTGTGTGTATGTCATTCCCTCCCTGAGCCAGATTCAATGAGTATAAGGCTGACCCATTCCCTTATGCCTTCCGGTTCTTCCCCTCCATTGTACCCATTTTCCCTTGCCTCTTCTATGTGAGATAGTTTGCCCCATTCTGTCTCTCCCCATCTCTTTTCATTATATTCCTCTCTCACCTCTTAATTTCACCTTTTAAGTATCATACTATTAAATTGGTCCTGTGCCTTCTATCTATGTATACCTGTAAAAAAATATAATATATATATACACACATTCACATATGTATCCACATATGTATCATACGCCTGTATACCCTCCTATAAAGGCTCTCTCTCTCTCTCTCTCTCTCTCTCTCTCTATATATATATATATATATATTTCTATTCCCTTCAACTATTTTCATACCGAGAAAAGTTTCATCAGTTACAATTATCATTTTTCCATGTAGGAATGTAAATAGTTCAACTTTGATAAGTTTCTTATGATTTCTTTTCCCTATTTACCTTTTCATGCTTCTCTTGCTTCTTGTATCTGAATGTCAGATTTTCTATTCAACTCTGGTTTTTTCTTCAAGAATACTTGAAAGTCCTCTATTCCACTGAATGACCATATTTTCCCCTGAAACATGATACTCAGTTTTGTTGGGTAGGTGATTCTTGGTTTTAATCCCAGCTCCTTTGACCTCCGGAATATCATATTCCAGGCCCTTCAATTCTTCAGTGTAGAAGCTGCCAGATCCTGTACTATCCTGATTGTGTTTCCACAATATTCAAATTGTTTCTTCCTGGCTGCTTGTAATATTCTCTCATTGATCTGGGAATTCCGGAACCTGGCTATAATATTCCTAGGAGTTTTCTTTTTGGGATCTTTTTCAGGAGGTGATCAGTGGATTCTTTCAACCTCTATTTTGCCTTCTGGTTCTAAAACATCAGGGCAGTTTTCCTTGAGAATTTCTTGGAGGATGATTTCTAGGTTCTTTCTTTGATCATGGCTTTCAAGTAGTTCAATAATTTTAAAATTATCTCTCCTGGATCTATTTTCCAGGTCAGTGGTTTTTCCCATGAGATATTTCATATTGCCTTCTATTCTTTCATTTTTTTGGATCTGTTTAACAGCATATTGATTTCTCCTCAAGTCACTAGCTTCCCTTTGCTCCATTATACATCTGAGGGAATGATTCTCCTCAGTGAGATTTTGAGATTTTTTTTCTATCTGGCAAATTCAGCTTTTTAGGGCATTCCTCTCCTCATTGCCTTTTTGAGCCTCTTTTGCCATTTGAGTTAGTCTGTTTTTTAAAAGAATATTAATTTGTCAGGTGTGTGTGTGTGTGTGTGTGTGTATGTGTGTGTGTGTGTGTGTGTGTGTGTGTGAATTGGAGAGAGAAGGTATGGGAAGCTGAGGGCCCAATTAGGAAGCTATTCTAATTAGGAAATCTAGGTGAGAAGTGATGAGTTTGAACTAGAGTTGAGACTATATAAGTGGAGAACAGGGGAATGGATGCAAGAGATGTTATGGAGGTAATATTCTTGGATTTGGCATGTGGGTCAAGGGAGCAGATGGAATTCAGGATGACTGAGGCTGTATATCTGGATGACAAGGCATATGATACTATTAGTGCAAATTGGGAAATTTTTTTGGAAGGGTTGGTTAAAATGAATTCCATTTTTGACATATTGAAGGTGAGATGCTAATGAAACATCTTGGAGATGTTCAGCAGGTAGATGGAAATATGGAACTAGAATTTAGAAGGCAGTTGATAATATGGAAATAGAGCTCAGAAGAGGGATTAGGGCTGAATATACTTGATTTGGGAGTCATCTGTAAAGAGATGATAATTGTGCCTATAGTTGCTGATTGTTAAGGGAGATGTAATAGAAAGAGAAGAAAAAAAGGGCCAAGGGTGGAACCTTCGGGGATGGCCACACTAAATGGGAGGAAGGTAATGATTTGGGGGAGGAACTAAAAAGAATAGACAAACCTGTAGGAGAACCTAGAGTTTAGTGTCACAAAGCTAAGGGGGAGAAAGCATCCAAGGAGAAGGGATACTTAACAAATGCTTCTCAAAGGTGAAGAAAGATAAGGACTAAGAAAACACCCTTTGATTTAGGAGCTGAAATCAATGGTAACCTTGGAAAAAAATAGTTTTGGTCAAATGGTGGCACTGAAAACTCGATTGCAAGGAATTGAGAAGTGAGTGAGAAGACAAGGGAAGTGAGGAGTGTACATCACACTTTCTAGGAATTTGGTTGTGAAAGGAAAAAGGAAAAGGCTTAATGTTTATGTAGTACTTTATAGTTACAAAGACCATGATACACATTGCTACATTTAATTCTCACAAAGACATTTTGAGGTAGGTAGGAAAAACATTATTTTACCTATAAGGAAATAAATTGAGTGAGGAAATAACTCACCTGAGTTAAGTAGCAAGACTGAATCACAAACATGGTATTAAAAAAAAAATCCAAGTCCTGTTCTTTTTCTCTGCCAACATTCTGCCTGCCCACAAGAAAACAATGTAAGGCATCATAAAAACCATAGAGCCTGAGAGTTGGAGATCATCTAGTCAATCTCCTCTTGTAGGATATCCTAGTATGTGGCCACCTGTGTCCTGCTTGAGCATTTGTACTTACTAGCAGCTGGTTACCTCTTGAGGCAACCCACTCTCTTTTTGGACAGTTCTTGTTAGACTATTTCCCCTTAGGTTAAGCAGAAATCTGCTTTCCTGGGATTTCTATCCATTTGTCCTACTTCTGCCTTCTAAAGTCACACAGGTTAAGTTTAATTACTTGACTATATGGCAGACTTTGAACTATTTTAACACAGCTATCATATCTCCCTGGAACTCTTTGAGGCTAGCTATTGCCTATTTCTTCAGTATATCTTTGTATGACATGATTTCCAAATCTTTCGCTAACCTTAATTTCTCTCCAATGGATATCTTTTAATTCAATAATCACTCTTTTAAAAGTGGTACTCATAACTGATCATCTGGATCTGGAAATTTAGAGATTGCATGGGGGTGGGATTGTGGGGTGTGGTGACATTCCAGGTGAAGAGAATAGGATTTGCAAAGGCATGGAGGTAGAAATGAGCATACTTGAGAATACTTGTCATAGGGTTGTGAGAGATACTTCGAATAGTTAGGGTGGAGTAAGATTATAGGTGACCTACAATTCCAGGATGAGGAATTTGAAATTGACATATTAGGAAATAAAGAGACTTTGTAGGTTTTTGAAAAATGGAGGGATCAAATACTACCAACATATAGCAGGACTGATTGGGGCTGAATCTACAGAGAGGAAATACAGGAATTGATTAGTCACATCATATACATTCCCAAAATATATGGATAAAAGATTTAATTAGTTATCCAGATGTGTTGACTACATGAAAGCAAAATGTCTATATCTCCCTTCTGCCACATGTTTGGTGAGCTATGCGTCTGACAATGTACATTTCTATAAGACTCTAATGTAAGCAAAGTACTTTGCTTACATTATACCAACTGATCATCAGGACAGCCCCATGAAGTGGGTTGCGCTAGTATTATTATTCCCATTTTATAGAGAACATGGGGGCCTAGAGAAGTAACATATTCACTGTCATACAACTAGTAAATGGCAAAGCTAATATTCAAATCCAGATATTTTGACTCCAAGTCTAGTGTTCTTTCCACTATATCAGGCTTCCTGCAGGATTTAGGTTTTGCCTCAGGACCCTAATAATTTGGAATTGTATGTAAATTACTTTCTGGCCTCTAGGACATTTCACATGGAAGCAGACAAGCTATTCCATTTGGAAGATGTTGAGGCTTCCTTGTCTCCTACATCACTCTTCTGTGATTCCCTGGCCTCAGTTCCAGAGGATATAGAGATCTCTGACTTCCTTGTTTTATACAGTTGAATTGGGTTTGGCTCCTGAAGGCTTAAGCAAAATGTTGTTATAGCAACCAACTCCCTGAAACCTTGTTTATAATTAATACTTGTCTGAGCCCAGTAAAAATAGGCTTAGGAGAAAACATGTATTTAGGGCTAGGAGTTTCTGGCTATAATTTTTTCATTCAATTCACAAGATTTTGTTTGTCTACTTTTGATCTGACCGTAACAGATCTCTGTGCTTTTTGTTTGATAATGGGAATGTTTTATCAAAAGATATTTTATTATAAGAAGTTAACATTGTATAACCTAGCTCCTCTTTAGCCATCTACAAAGAGATGGAGGGGGGGAACCTTCATTTGATGGGATGGACTTGGGCTGTCCTTGCTGTATCTCCTACAAGATAGGCCTTGGAGGTGCGACTCAGAAGCTTACAGGTATAAGCACTGCTTTGGACAGAAAGCAGGGCTCCTCCCCGAGGACTTCTAAATACTTGGCAGATTTATTTATTCATCTAGTGCATTTTCCCAGCTTCTGTTGAAAGTCAAAGAGGGGGCATGAGTTATATTTCATAGTCTGGGAGTGAAGGGCATGGAGCCAAGGATAAGTGAAATGCTCTCCCCAGAGTTCCATGGAGAATTAAATTCAACAGTGGTTTAGTAATTTAAATCAATTCAATTTGCTGAATTAAAACATTTATTGAGTGCCTAGCACTGTACACCAAGCACTGTTATGACCAGTGTGGGGAGAAAGAATTCCTTCCCTCATGGAACTTATAGTCCAGTCGTGGAAATATGATGCATACACTTAATATATTTCCATTCTTCAAGTTTCTGGGGTTTTATCAGTGTGTATTACAACTCCTCTACATCTTACTAGACCATCTTTAAGACTTTCATACACAAATGACTATAATGCAAAATAATACATGGTTATTGGTTCTGAATTTTCACTTTTTTTTGGTATTCAAGAAGAGCCTCAGTTTTAATCAACAAACCAATTCTCTATCCCCTTTTTGATCTTATGGTCAGAGTCAGCCCAGTAAAAGTAATAGGTTGGACTTGGAGTAGAGAGGACCTGGGTTTATTCTGCCTTAGACCCTTTATTAGCTGTGTGATATGGGTAAGTCAACCTCAGTTTCCTTTAGCAGTCACTTCACAGGGTAAATGGGGGAGTTTATTTTGTTCAGACCTGTGATTTAATTGGGATAGGGAACACCCAGAAAGGGTGTTCTTGCTCTGTAATTTATGGTTTTAGTTTTCTGGGTCACTGAGAACTTAAGTTACTTGTCCAGTCATGTCACCACATGTCAGAGGTGGAACTTCAAGTCAGGTCTTCCTGATTCTGAGGCTGGTTCTATCCACTTCCCCATGCTGTCCTTATTGGGAGAGTCAAAAGAGATAATATATATCTATATTACACACACACACACACACACACACACACACACACACACACACACACACA
>NW_027187273.1:4743994-4826870 GCF_028583685.1 Petaurus breviceps papuanus | reverse complement strand
ACACACACACACACACACACACACACACACACACACACACACACACATATCTCTGTCTCTCTCTTTCTCCCTCTCTCTCAGCTATCTTCAATCATTCTGATCTATATCTAGCCACTGGACCCAAATGGCTCAGGAAGAGAAAGTGAGGCTGGTGACTTTGTACAGTCCTCCCTCACTTCAGTACAATTCATTTGCATGTCATGGTATCACCTCCCTGATGAAATGATCCTCTCTGAGAATGAAGGACAAGCAATATCTATCTGTTTGTGTCTGTCTATGTCTCTCTGTCAAGCCTAAAGATCTGGATAATGATCAGTTTTTATTTCAGTCACTGAGTCAGTCTCAGTCATTTTCATCTCACACTCAACTTCTTCCTCCAAGACCTCCAACACAAGTCTCTTATTCCTTTGACTATTTGGAGAAGTAACATGAGAGAGAAGAAAGAAGACTCAGTTTAAGGGGCGGCCAGGTGGCTCAGCGAGTAAGAGCACCGGCTCCAGTGTTGGGACGACCTGGAGATCGAATCCCGGGCTCAGACACTCAGCACCACACCCAGAAATAACTGGCCGTGTAACCTTGAGCAAGTTACTTAACCCTGATTGCTTAAAAAAAAAAAGACTCAGTTTGGCATCAGGAGTGACCCAGGTTTGAATCCTAGCTCTCATCCTTACTCATTCTTAGTCCCAGGGAAGTCACTCTTCAAGTTTCCTACTCTATAAAATGAAAAGAAAATAATACTTGAAATACTAACTTTGAAGGGTTGTTGTGAGGAAAATGCTTTGTAAACTTTAAAGCATTGTGTAACTATGACTGATGATGCTGATGCCGATGCTGATGTTTTGAGAGTTAGCAAGGTGAAACGACTAGAGAGCCCCTTGGAGACAGGAATTCCCAAATTCAGATTCCCTCTCTGACTCATCCTGGTGGTGGCTGGTTTGGGGAAGGCCCTTAACTTCTATGTGACCTAATCAAATATCTAAGACTAGAAAGTGGAAAAAACAGGTGCCAGTCTGTATTGGTAGAGGAAGTGTCCTCCCTGGAAGTTTTCTTTAACCCAATGAAATCTCCAATTCTGTGGCACGTTTTAACTAATACCTAGCCTTGAAACTTTACACTGTTTTGAAGATAACCTAAGTGCACTTAAGTGCAACTATAAAGGCTGTTTAAGCACATGGGGGCTGCCCCAAGGGCAAAGCATTCTGAGGAACAGTCTCCTCCCCTCCCTCTGCTGGCCCTCCCTACTGCAGCTTTCCTATTGTTCTCTCTCTTTTTTTCTTCTCTCTAGCTTCCTCTTACCACCCTGCAATTTAATCCCCCTATTTCTGCTCCAGTTCCTGAAGATCCTGTGCCAGCTACAGATACATAAACTCCAATCCCATTCCTTTGGAGCCTACAGTGCTTTTGTTTCTTAGCAATAGCAATAATTCTATATTGTTATCCTTTCCCAAGGCTCATTTCCCCTTCATTGTAAACTTACCTTCACCAGGCTGGTCTCAGATAAATCATCCCCTACTACATTGCCACCTTCTCTACCAAGTGAAGGTTAGGGAGGAAATAGGAACATGACCCTTACAATGGACTCTAAGCCTTCAAGTATGTTATTAGACTTTTATATCCTTGGACTTGAGTGAGTTCTTTAATGATATTAATACCATTATTAATATTAACATATATAACAATATAATATCAATATTACAATTATTAATAATATTAATAAATAATGATAAAATAATCAATAATATAATTATTAATATATATTAATATTAACACTACTAATCGTAATCACTAATATTACATACATATAAGTGATTACTAATAACACTTACTATGTGACCATCACTATGCTAAATACTTTGCAATTATGATCTCATTTGATCCTTTCCATAACCTTGCAAGAAGGTGCTATTATTACCCCCATTTTACAGACAAGGAAACTGAGGCAAATCAAGGTTAACTGACTCGTCCAAGGTGGCATCCTCTATCCACTGTGCCACATAGCTGCCCCACTATTTGGCCACTGTAATACACCATGTTACTCTATCTCTTACTGTGTCATACTCACTGTCCAGGGACCAAACTTATGCATCTCATTCCAGGTGCACTTCTGAACAAATTAAGTTTAAAAAAATTATTTATAGCATTCAAATTCATTATTTATTTTAAATATCCTTTTATTTTTAAATTTTGAATTCCAAATTCTCTTCTTTCATCTCACCCTCTTACCCACTGGGGAAGAAAGCAATATATTATTCATGTGAAATCATGTAAAACATATTTCCATATTAGTCATATTTTTTAAAAAGCAAGAAAAATAAAGTCAGAAAGTTGTACTTCAAATTGCACTGAGTTCATTAGTTCCCTCTCTTTTTGGAGGTGGATAGCATTTTTTAATCATGAATCCTTTGAAACTGTCTTGGATCATTGTACTGATCAGAGTAGACAAGTCTTTCATAGTGATCATCATTACAACAATGTTGTTACTATGATCTCCTGGTTCTTCTCAATTCACTTTGCATAGGTTTACATAAGTTGTGCTATGTTTTTCTGAAGCCACCCCCTTGTCATTTCTTATAGCACAATAGTATTCCATCAATCATATACCACATCTTGTTCAGCTATTCCTTAATTAATGAGCACTCCTCAATTTTTAACTCTTTGTGACCACAAAAAGAGCTGCTGTAAATATTTTTGCACATATATGTCCTTTTCCTTTTTCTTTGTTTTCTTTGGGATACACACCTAGTAGCACAGTTTTATAGCCCTTTGGGCATAGTCCTAAATTGCTATCCACAATGGTTGAACCAATTGACTCTCCCACCAGCCATTCATTAGTATACCTATTTTTCCCTCATTCCTTCCGGCATCTGTCATTTCTAATACATGTGAAATGGTACCTCAGAGTTGTTTTGATTCATATTTCTCTAATCACTAGTGATTTAGATAATTTTTTCATATGATAATAGATAGCTTTTATTTCTTCTTCTGTAAACTGCTTATATCCTTTGGCCATTTATTGGTTAGGGATGACTCTTGCTAATTAGACTCAGTTCTATACATAGCATATGTTTGAGAAATGAGGCCTTTATCAGAGAAATTTGCTATTCAATTTTTTTGATACTATTTTATTCTCTATAGTACCTTTTAGCATAATGTAGTTTCCCTGATTATCTCTTTAAATTGCTTTGTCTGAGATCATGATTGCTACCCCTGCCTTTTTTATGTCAGCTGAAACATATTAGATTCTGCTCCAGTCCTTTATTTTAACTCTATGTATATAAATATATAAAATATTTCCCTCTTTGAACCAATTTCAATGAGAGTAAAATTCAAGGATTGCCACCCCCCCATTTTTCCTTCTGTTGTAAAAGCTCTTCCTTGCATGCCTCTTTTATGTGAGAAAATTTTCTCCACTCCACCTCTCCCTTCCCCTTTCTCTCAGTGCATCCCTATCTCCTTCCTTCCTTCTCTCTCTCTTATTCTGTCTTTGTCTCTGTCTGTCCATCTGTCTCCCTATCTGTCTCTCCTCTCTCCTTCCCTCCCTTTTTCTCCTTTTCTCTCTCCCTCATCTCCCCCTCTCTTCTTCTCCCTTTTGCTTTTCTCTTCTTTCCTTTCTCTCACCCTCTCTTTTTCCATCTCTCCCTCCATTTCTCTTTCTCTCTTCTCTCCTTCCTCTTTCCCCTTCTCTTTCCCTCCCTTCCCCCTCTCTCCCCCTCTCTTCTTCTCTCTTCCTCTTTCTCTGTCATCTTCTCTTCCTTCCTCCCTCCATCGTCTTCTCTTTCTTTATTGTGGTGTTATACTATTCTTTTATTGTGGAAGGTTTTGTCCCAAATGAAGGAATTTAGAAATCAGTGAGCTGGTTGAGTTGTAGGCCCTGCAGTTGATCCTACCTAGCCAACCATTACCTTACCTACGGAAAAGCCTGCCCCAGTTGGGAGTAGTATCCAGTTACCATCTGAATCAGTTTGCTCTAAGAGAAAACTGGCTATGAATGGGGGAGTATTGTGGTCCAGGCTTCAGAAAACCACAGATAGAGCATAAGAATATACTTATCCTCATCCCCAATACTGGAAAGACCAGGTAATCATTCAGCTTGCTCTCTAATTTTTCATATATCTTTCATTATTCATGCAAACCCTCAGAAAAAAGCAATTGAGAAGTTATTTTACAGTATACTAAGATTATGGCAGGACTGGTAACTTACATTATGGCGTAGTCTGTAAGGAGTACAAAGCATAGTGCCTCTATTTGTTCCAGGATCCATGGCCATTTAGATTGAGATTGTAAGGCCAAGGATCCTGGAGGGGTGGAATGTGATAGTAATGGCAATTAAAGATTCCCCTGTATTGGCTTGGTTTTCAAATTGATTGTATTAAAACCCAGAGTTTGTTAATCCCACCTGTGGGATGGGCTTGTTGATGTGAAAAGAAAGTCCTGAAGTGGGAGGAGCTGGTGATGTAGATTTGGAGAGACAAGAGAGAGGCGGAAGTTCTTTTTGGAAGCAGCACCTCGTGGAGAGAGAGAGACTAAGAGATTGCTGGTGGCCGCTTTGAATTGCCCTGGACTTTTGAGACCTGCCCCCTGAGCTGCCAAGGACTGAGGAGACATGGCTGTTTTGCTGGTACTTTGTCTGTCTGTTTTGATGTTATTTTGCCAGATTTGTCCACTGGTGAAAGACTGTCCTGTTGAAGAAGTCCTGGAACCTGGCATTTGGTTAAGAAGGCCTGAGACTGTCCTGCAGACAGAGAGTGAATACTGTCCACTGGTGAGGGACAGTACTGTTGTTGCAGGGGTCTGGAGACTGTCCGGCAGACAGAATGAATACTGTCCACTGGTGAAGGACAGTGCTGTTGTTGCAGGGGTCTGGGAACCTTTCTGTTGGTTCAGAAGCCCTGAAGAAGGACTTTCTTGTTGTATGTTTACAGAAATCCTGGGAGAGGGCTTTGCTAATGTGTTCAGGGGTTCTAGGACTGTTCTACAGACAGAGGATAAATTCATGAAGGGACTGGCAATGTATCTTATGGCCTTGCTAAGCCTTGTCTCCCCAGGAACTAAGATTGCTGAGAACTTGCCTCGTGTCAAGATGAAGAAAAGACCTCCATTTGGGTATTAAGTGCTGTGTTTAAACTTGATGTAACTCTGGGGTAGATTCAATTGTGATCCTAGGGGTGGGGAACTTTTGACCTTTTTGTGTTCTATGGTTGAGCAAATGAATGTATTTTACTTATGTTTGGAAACTAATCTCCATTTGAGAAGAGGGGCTTTGTGGTGGACTTAATTAAGGTATAGCCTAGGGGTGGAGAAGTATTTGGAACAGAGACTTTGTAATTGATTGAATGATTGGAAAGTCCTGGGGTGGGGTAGGCCTTGGAGATTATTTAATCACACTTAGTAAATGCTGTATTTTGAATGATGTCATGTTTTGATCTTCTCTGTTCTGGGTTTGTCACTGAATAAAATAGAGAGCACCTATGCTGGTATTTTGAACCTGGGAAGTTGCCTTTCCTTGGCATTACATTACAGGAGTATCTTTGTGCCCTTAGAGTACAAAGTATTGATGCTGCAAGGGCTGGGATAAAGGTGTTGGGAGAGGTGGAAGAAAGGAAATAGATTGGAAAATCTCTCTTGGAAATATCTTTATGGCCAGGGGCCTAGAGACGACCTTGCCTGATGCTTTAATCACAGAGACCAAGATATCATTCCATGCTTTCATTTATTTTTACTCCAGACAATTCCATATGATAAACCTATTGGCCATATGACAGGATACTAATTATGGCTGCTGTCATTTACCAAATCATTACAAATTACTTAATTATCTCATAAAATATCACATAACAGTAATCTGTAGAACAAATTTATGAATTCCAACAAACAGAAATTCATCATTAATATTACATGCATTTTGTTATCTGCACTTTTAGTACTGTAATCCATGGCTAGAGTGAACATGGCACAAAAAAACACCTGTAATATAACCCTAATACAAAATTAGAATCTCCTAATTAGATACAGACACATTCCACAGAAGGAATCAGTCATTTTGATTGATTTTATCAAGGTGATTCCCAAGTCAATATAAAAACAGGAATAAAATGGAAGATTTCACACTTAAAATTGCTCCTGAAATAGAATATGTGGTTATCATTTCATCACATTATGTTCTTCAAGAAAGATAAAGGTGAAAAAAATATCTTCCCATTAATTTAACACTCTTGGTCTTCATTCTGCGTGATGATTAATTCCCATTGTGAAGACTTTTGCCTCTGCTTGAAATGCTTGGATCATTGAAAAAAGAGAATTTACGTGGGTCTTTACTTCGCTGCTCTGCCTGTATGCACAGATATAATTCACTTGTTAATTCAAAACTTTCTTCTTTTCTATTTTTTTTTGGGAGGGCAGTTGGGGTTAAATGACTTGCCCAAGGTCACATGGCTAGTGAGTGCTAAGTGTCTGAGGCCGGATTTGAACTCAGGTCCTCCTGACTCCAGGGCCAGTGCTCTATTCACTGGGCCACCTAGCCACCCCAACTTTCTTCTTTTCTTAGGGCTAAACAGACCTGTTTTTTTGACTATCTCCTATTTTCTGACTTTAGAAGAAATTGTTGTTTTTACACCCTATAATCTTTGCAGTTTACACCACATGGTTCATATTAATAGTTCTCTAACTGATGTACATGTCAGCTCTGTCTCCCGAACTAGACTGGGAACTTCTTGTAGGGGTGGGGTCCCTAACTGCTATATTGTCTGTCCCATAGCATCTTGCTGGGTGCACAGTATTTAGAATGTCAATTCCAATATGGTACCAATAGGAAGGACACTCTTCTAACAGAATTTAAGCTTCTTGAGGGCAGGACTTTTTTTCCTGTTTTCATAACCCCAAGGCACAATGCTTACTGTCTTCTATACTTTGTTGCTTTGTGAAAGTACCTTGGGCCCTATATCTGTTGAAGGGGTTAATTTTAAGCTAATTAAAAAAAAAACAGTTGACATTTCAAAAGTGTCTTATAGTTTATGCAATACTTCACATAACCTTATCTTATTTGACCCTCACAACAACCCTGTGATATATCATTGATTTTTACAGAAGAGGAACTTGAAGCTCAGATTGTTTAACTTTAAACCTCAGTCACCTAAATGGGATAGAAGCAGTCTGACCCCTTGTGTGACATGGACCACTTTGGCAGTCTGGTGAAGCCTATGGGTTGCTTCACAGAAGAATGTATTTATATGAATAAATTAAAATACATAGGGTTACAAAGGAAACTGAAGATGTGTTAGTGAAAATAAAGATGTGATTTTTTTTTTCTCCATCCAAGTTCATGAGCTCTCTGAAATCTATCTATGGATTCCTTGGGGGTCAGGGTCCTGAGGATCCCAGCTTCAGAACCCTTGGCACAGGGTAATAAACTTTGGACTTTTAATCAGGAGACCTGGCTCTAGTCTTGTTTCTGCCACTCCTTACTGATGTGATGTTGAGCATTCCATTTAATTTCTCTGGGTTTCAGTTTTCTTATGAGAAACTTGGACTGGATGACCTCTAAATTCCCTTAAATCATTAACTTTCTATGGGCATTTTAGGGCATCTTGCCCTAGTACAGGATGAAAATTTAATGATATGTAATTGATTTATGGACACAGCCAAAAATATGAACAGCTTGGAACAGACGCTTTTGTCATTTACTTGGGTCAATGAAAGCTTTTTTGATCATCTTGCCCTTACCTATTTGTCTTTTGCCTATTATGAGTAAAGATGAAAATCCCACTTAGAGTGTGGTCTCGGGGGAATAAGTGACCATTTTAGAATATATATTGAGCTGTGGCTGCAACAGTAGCAGTATTGCTGAAAGCTTATTGTCAGTATGGAATTTTAGATGATTTTGCCATTAAAAAAAAAACCAACCCTATAAGAATGAGGACTGAAAGGTGATCAGATTATCATTTCTACCTACATACATTAGCCAAATTTTGTACTTAAAAATAGCCCTGTGAGACAAATAGGATATGGATTATTATTCCCATTTCATAGATGAGGCACTAGGTCAAAGGGCTAGTAAAATGTTAGAGGTAGAAGTTAAAATAAAATCCTTTGACTTCTAAGCCCAGTGTTCTTTCTATGTTGCCATATTCTGACAGAAATTGTATCTGTTGCTAAGGAATAAGAAGGCCGTTGTCAGCATCAATAGAGTATTTGCTATCTAAGCGGTGTGTAGAGTAGGAAGGTTCCCCATTCTGCCATGCATCTCCCCACCCTTTCTCCTAGGATGTCTGCAGTGCCAACATTACCAAATTTTTAACCTTTAGGCTAAGCATTGCTTTCTCCAGATTCCTCTTCTGTTTTTATCTTTTTAATGTATTGATTTAATTAAGTATTAATTTAATGTTGTATTAATGTAATAATGTAGTATTTAATGTTGCATAAGAGGCACCAGCCTCTTGTTTTCACAAAATAGGTATTTCTATATGTATCACTCCCTCCATGAATCTTCCCACATGATAAAGGAAAACAAGTGACACACAGCAACGCCGTTTGATGGGGTGGCCACTGTTCTGCATCCAGAGCCTCAGACTGAGCTAAGGAAAGGAAGGGCAGGCTTCTCTTCCCCTTAGTAAGGCAATATGCCAATTCCTAAGTGAACTAAGTGCCTCTTCCCTGAGGGACTGAGGTGAGAGAGTATGGGGGACCAGGATACCTGAAGAGTGTGTGTGTGTGTGTGTGTGTGTGTGTAGCACAAGAGAGAGAGAAACTAGAAAAAAAAACTAGGAAGAATGAGTTCGGGTTGGACTGAAAGAGAGAGAAAAAGCACTGAAAAGGGAGGTGGGGAAACCCTTCATTTGGGAGACTGACCCTGCTAGAGGTTAAACAGTAGCAGGCGAAGGAGTCAGTGCTGGAATCAGATGGCAGTTCCAAGACCTCACAAGGCACAAAGTTGCCCAAGCCTCCTAAGTAATCTCCAACCCAGCTTAGGCCCCATCTCTCTTTGTGGATCTCACTCCAGCCTAGGATCTCACCCTTTGTGTAGCAGATGGAAGAACACACACGGGTGCTGCAGAATTTGATCTGTAATTCAGCAGTCAAGAGATAAAAGCATGGAGAAACCCCTTGGGTGATGCCTGGATGACTACCCCTTGTGTGTCCAGCTGTAGCTCTTCAAAAGGGAACTTTTGCCTTCTAACACACTTATTTTTAATTCATGGCCCAGCTCTTACTAAAGAGATCACAGATTCAAGCCAGGGCTAAAAATAGGATTGTTGAGGTGAAAGAAAAGTCATCACAGGATCATTTGCCCACTCAGCAGTATTTAACAATCATAAAGCAAGGCCAGGAGGCTCTTAGCAAGTCTAGGAAAGTATCCCTGGAGAGTGAACTAAAGATCATGAACAAAAGACACAGGTCTTTTTCTTTACTTGAAGCTTCCTTTGCATGTCTAAACAACAAGACGGATATATAGATAGACCCTGCTTTAAGCAAACGACACTGGTATGAATAGAGATGAAACTAGGAATTTTTTATACCTGGGGTAAAAATTGTTTAGAAAGTTGGGGGGGGGGAACTTCAGGGCACATTCAACATGGTGATGAAACCATGATTATACCAAGCTGGGAGATGGTTGGGGCATGGTGACAGGAGACATCAAGGTGGAATTTGGGAACAGTGGTTTGCCATAGGAAGGAGTGTCCATACTGTGCCCCTACCCCTCCTGCCCCATGCACTTAGCATGCTTCTCCTCCTGAAGGAAATTTCTGCTTACCCCATACTACTTCTGGCTCTGGGTAAAAGTGAGTCTCAAAATAAGTAGGTAGAGTCCAGTTTCCTAGAGGGTCTGCATTCTGACAAGTAATGTATTGGATAGAATCAAAGTATGTTAAGAACTAGAAGAGGTCATAGGATCATAGGTATGACCTCAGAGGGAAGGGACCTCAGAGGCCATGTAGTCTAACCTCTTTATGTTACTTATAAGGGAATCAAGGACCAGAGATATTGTGACCTCTTCCAAGGTCATGCAGCTGGCTAGTGAAAAAAGTGGAACTAGAACTTTGATCCCATCATTCCAATGGGAAGAATACTTTTAACTCCCACTCTATAATGTGAGCTGGGTTTTAAGAGGTGTCAAGGAAGTAAAAGGATGATGTCATTTTATTATACTTCAGAACACCTAGCTTGTGCATTAGAACACTTCTTCATTCCATGGGTTTCTCCTTCATGTCCTCTTGATTATAGTTGGATGTATTGACCATCCCTACAGCTTAATGCAGGCTGTAAACACACTCAGACAGATCATTAATTACTTTTAAAGGAACCTGGGGTAACCATAATCTTTGAGAACTACATTTAAGAGGATAGCAAGGCTTCTTCAAATCAAGTCGACATTTCCTTCCATAACATCTCATGTATCTATATCATTTTCTCTCTGCTCATGTGATCCCCACTATAGCTCAGGACTTCATTCCTTCTCATCTGAACTATTGCAATAGGTAATTCATATCCCTGCCTCTAGCCTCTTCCCTCTCTGTCTTCCATGCAGCAGTTTATCTCCTTCCTCCATCCTTAACAATGGCTGTTCCCCATGTCTGGAATGCTTTCCCTCTTCATCTCATCCTCTTGGAATCTCTAATTTTCTTTAAGGCTAAACTCAGGAATCCCATAAAAATTTTACAATTTCTCCCAGGTTTTTAGCAAACTGAAATTATTTTGTATTTACTTACCTGTTTATGTATTTTATCCTCCTCTCCCATTAGAATGTAACCTCATTGAGGTCAGAGACTGTTTCATTTTTGTCTCTGTCCCTCCTATATATATAAAAAAATCACTGCTGTGCATTTAGTAGGTGCTAGATAAATGCTCTTTGAATTGAATTGAATCCTTCAGTCCTGCCTGAAATAACCTCCACTGTACTTGACATTGCACTGTTTTCTGGGGAGATGAAAATGATGATGGAAACATATGGTTATGGTGAGGACATCAGGACATCCTGTACCTAACCAAACCTAGACTAGCCTAGGGAATGATTTTATAGTTTACATAGTGCTGATAGATGTTTCAGAAAAGGTACTGGAACCTCAATTTGTTTGTTTTGAATCTGAATGATGTTTTATTATGGAAAAAAAATCTCTAGGTTGTTTATAGAAGGAAGTTTCTCCACTGTGGCTATGTTCTGACAGGGGGATTTCATGCAATGGAACAAGAGGGACTTGATGTCTTCCTAAAAAGCTTCTTGTCCCATATGGTAATACATTGCTCTTCTAGAATGGCTTTCATTTGGAGATCTCTAAGTGCCTTACAAACATTAATTAAGGCTGTTAGGCAACACCCTTTTCTAGCAGATAAGTATCAATATACCCTGGGGTACCCGAACAGCTGTCAGATGGTAACTCAACTTGTCAGGCAACTAACTATAATGAAAAGGGAGAAATCATGAGAAAATTGGTGTAGGAAATTTCTGAACCAGCAATTAGGAACAGAATACTTTCAGCTTTATTAGACCAATAGGCCCTTTGGAATAATGCCAGAGGCAAATGGGCACCATGGTGAAAGGGGGCAGTTGCATCAGGGCTCCTACTTGTCAGAGGCACCAAACTTCAGTTTTGCATTAAAAATAAAATTAAAATGTGCACAATTCATAACTATGTTTCATCATGAAGAATTATGAAAGTATGCTTCATTATGAATAATATAACTGGTCTACGAGAATAAAAACTGCTTGCTTATTTGGTATTTTAATAAAAGGAATCCTTTGTGATTGAATTGTTCCAGGGCCCTATCTCTCTTTAATCTACTCCTGATGAATGTCAGTCTATTTCCTCTGTTGATATCACACAGAATGAATTTGGTCTGGGAGAAGGAGCCTAGTCAAAGAATCATATGACACAATTTTAGATTTAGATCCTTCAGAGTCTCAGGAAATAGAAAAACTCATTTATAATCAATGGTATCTACAAAGAGACCAGTTATACTTTGTGTGTGTGACTATTTGCTTTGCTTCTTCCCCTCCTACCCCCCCTAACAAATCAATTAAATGTGTTTTTTTTTTAATTTCCTATGTCAAAATTTCAAGAAAATCCCTACTTAGGCTCCACTTTCCTCTACCAATCAGCAGATCAATTTAAGGCTTACTATGGGTTGGGCACTGTATTAAAGTCTATTCTAAACTTGTTTCTCACCATCCTCCTACAGTCATAAGTAACATGGGCAGCTCAATAGAGTGTTGGGGCTGGAGTCAGGAAGACCTAAGTTTAAATCTGGCTTCAGACACTTACTAGCTCTGTGACCATAGACAAGTAAATTCACCTCTGTTGGCCTCAGTTTCCTCAACTGTAAAATGGGAATTACAATAGCACCTACCTCCCAGGGAGGATCAAATGTGATAATATTTGTAAAGTGCTGAGCACAATTCCCAATGCATAGTAGACACTTAAAAATCCTTATTTCTTCCTCCTTTCCTTCCTTCATCTTTTTCGCCCAGGTCAGTTTCTTCATTGTCACTGCACATAGCACACTCATCTTTGCTCATGCTGTTCTTCCTACCAGGAATGCCTTCCCTTTCTTTTCTATCTCTCTTTTCTGGCTCAGATCTGGGCTTCTCCCATCCACACTGATCCCTCTCTCCTCTGAATTTCTGTGTGCAATATGATTAGCACCTCATCAATCAAGTACTCAGTCATACTCTGTCCAGCATCTTCTTTGACTATTACTGTGTGATATCCTGGAACCCCCAACCTGACTGTAAACTCTCGATTAGTGACTGATTTCTCCTCTTCTTTCTTTGTCAGTGTATACCATAGGGCTGGCCACCCTACTGTGATCATGTAATGGACACTGGAGAAGGGAATCAGGAGACACTGGTTCCAATATCAGCTCTGCCTCTAATTTCCTGTGTAACTTTTGAATCATTTCATGGAAAGAGGCCTTATTTTCCTCATTGAACTGGCTGGTCTTTTAATTTCCTCCTAATCCGATGGTCTGTGGGACTTTATCCTGTTCTATTTGCTGGAATTCAGCAAATGCAGCTTCAATGAATCTGAGATGAAAGCATCATGGAGAGTAAAGAATATTTTTCTACAAATCAACTTTTCTCTGACTCAGGATAGAAATAAAGGCAAGAATTCCTTTTGGCTTCTAAGTCAAAGCTTGATATTTTATTAATGTTTACAGTCACAAAGAAATACTATTTAGCAGTCTCTGAGGATATGATGAGCTATTATATATATTTAAGATAATCATCTACTGCAAATTATGCTCTTTAGTACAGTGGTATCTCCACCTGTCACACAGGAAACTGGGGTTTGATTCCCTCATGGGGAGATATGATAAATTGGGGCAGCTAGGTGGCACACTGTATAGAGTCCTGGGCCTAGAGTCAGGAAGACTTTTTTTAAATAACAGTTTATATTTCTAGACTGCATTTGTTATTGTTGTTTAGTCATTTCAGCCATGCCTGACTCTTTGTGAACCCATTTGGGGTTTTATTGGTAGAGATACTGAAATAGTTTGCCATTTCCTTCTCTAGTCCATTTTACAGATGAGGAAACTGAGGCAAACAAGGTTAAGTGACTTGCCCAGGGTCATATAGCTAGTAAATGTCTGAGGCCAGAGTTGAACTCAGAAAGATGGGTCTTTCTAACTTCAGGCCTGGCATTCTATCTGCTGTGCCACCTAGTTGCCCAGTTAAAAGTCCTATGATCTTAAGGGAGGCATAAATGAAAAAGCTAATTGACAATACAAAACAGTGTAATGGAATTATACAGATTAGGTGATCAATAATCAAATGAATATGTGATCTCACTGATGTTGCTGTTTCCAGACCCCAGTGCTGTAGGTATTAGTACATCCACACCTACCCTTACCCATTATAGTCCAACTCTCACAACCATACATTGCTCCTGGAAAAACCATAACTTTGACTATATGGACCTTTGTCAGCAAGGTGATATCTCTGCTTTTTATATGCTGTCCAGATTTGCCATAATTTTTCTTCCAAGGAGCATGTATCTTTTAATTTCATGGCTGAAGTCACCATCGGCAGTGATTTTGAACCTAAGAACTCCCTCTATTTGCAAGGAAGTAATGGGGACAGGTGCCAAGATTTTAGTTTTTTTGATGTTAAAGTGTATTTTTATTTTAAGTTTTTGCTATTTTTGGAGGGGGGGAGGCAGGGCAATTGGGGTTAAGTGACTTGCCTAAGGTCACATGGCTAGTTTTTTGATGTTAAGTATCTGAGGCCAGATTTGAACTCAGGTCCTCCTGACTCCAGAGCCAGTGCTCTTTTCACTGAGTCACCTGGCCACCCCAATGTAAAAGTTTAAGACAGCTTTTACACTCTCCTCTTTGATCCTCATCAAGAGATTTCTTACTTCTTCACTTTCTACCATCAGAGTGGTATTGTCTGTGTATCTGAGATTGTTGATATTGCTCCTGGCAATCTTAATTCTAGCTTTTGATTCATCTAGCCTGGCATGTTGCATGATGTACTCTGCACCCAAGTTAAAGAAAGTGACATTATACAGCCTTGTTGTACTCCTTTCCCAATCTTAAACCATCCAGTCGTTCCATGTTTGGTTCTAACTGTTGTTTCTTGGCCCACATACCTTCAGGAGACAAATAAGATGATCTGGTACTTCCACTTCTTTGGGGACTTGCCACATTTTTTTGGTGTAATTCACACAGTCAAAGGCTTTAGTGTAGTCAATGAAGCAGAAATAGATGTTTTTCTAGAACCTCTTTGCTTTCTCCATAATAGGGAATGCTGGCAATTTGGTCTCTAGTTCTTATGCCTCTTTGAAAACCAGCCTACTTTTCTGGTAAGTCTTTCTAATTTTTTTGCTTTTTGGAGAGCAATTGGGGTTAAGTGACTTGCCCAAGGTCACATGGCCAATTTTTTTTTTTTTGGTGTGTGTGTGTTAAGTGTCTGAGGCTGGATCCGAACCCAGGTCTTCCTGACTCCAGGGCTGGTACTCTATTCACTGTGCCACCTAGCCGCCCCTTCTGGTAATTCTTGATTCACATATTGCTGAAGCCTAGCTTGCAGAATCTTAAACATAACCTTGCAGGTGGGCAAAATAATCACTATTGTTTGGCGATTTAAACATTCTTTGTCATTGCCCTTCTTTAGGCTTGGGAAGTACACAGATTTTCCTAATCCAGTGGCCACTGTTGGCATTTTGTTGGCATATTGAGTGCAGCACTTCACATGATCTTTTAGGATTTTAAATATCTCAGCTGAAATCCATCACTTCCACTAGCCTTATCATTAGCAGTGCTTCCTAAAGCCCACTTGATTTAATTCTCCAGGATATCTGGCTCTGTATCAGTAACCACACCATTGTGGCTATTGGTAATGTTATAATCTTTCTTGTATAGTTTTTCTTTTTATTCTTGTCACTTCTTAATATATTCTACTTCTGTTAAGTCCCTATCATTTATGTCTTTTATGATGATGATTTTTTTGCATGAAATATTCCCTTAATAGCTCTAATTTTCTTGAAGAAATCTCTGGTCTTTCCCATTCTGTTGTTTTATTCTATTTCTTTGCATCGCTTCTTTAAGAAAACCTTCTTATCTCTCCTTGCTGTTCTCTGGAATTCTGCATTCATTTGGATATATCTCTCCCTTTCTCCTTTCCTTTTTGTTCAGATATTTGTAAAACCTCATCAGACAGTCATTCTGCTTTCTTGTTCTTTTTCTTTGGAATGTTTTTTTTTTTTTTTTTTGTTGCTGCCTCCTGTACAATATTGTGAACCTCTGTCAATAGTTCTTCAGGCACTTTGATTTAATTAATTAAATTAAATAATTAAAATTAAATTAAATAATTTAATCAGGCACACTACTAGATTTAATCCCTTAAATTAAAAAACCCCTCAATCCCACTTCATAGTGGATAGATAGCAAGTGTAATTGGAGTTCCCAGGAGGGAAAGATCACTGAGGGCTGAGGTGGTCAGAGAAGGTGTCCTGGAATAAATGATATCTGAGACAAACCTTAAAGCATTAGTTGAAGCTGAATGGAATAGGAAGGGGAAAAGATTTTTAAGTGGGAAAAGCATTAGTATAAGAAAATTCTCAGAGAATGTGTATAAGTATGGTTATTAGACACTAAGGAGTCTAGCCTGATCAGAATAGAAGAGCTGAATAAGCATATGAGAGAGGGTAGAATCTATTTGTTGTCTGGTTGGGTTGAGTTAGTTGCATCTGGCTGGATAAAAGGTGATGAGTGATAGGAATGAATGAAATGCATGAGAATACATTTTTGTTTTATTAAACCTTTGCTTTGGGTTAGGTATTATGCTGAGCACTTGGGTTATAAATACAAAAACAAGACAGTCTCTTCTCTTAAGGACCTCATATTTGAAGAGGGGAAGAAGTACGGAGCAGAATGGTGGCCAAGGAAGTGTGCTTTGTTTTGGGAAGTTATAGGGATGGAGAAATGGAGGGAGAGTCATGGATGGAGATCCATGGAGAGGGAAATTAATTGACAATCCTTTCTAGAATTAGTAATATTGATTTGATTGCTGTTCTTCAAACTAGAGATGGAAAGCAATGGACAGGGCACATGTATGGTGGTCTGGCAAGTAGATGGGTGGGTCTGAATTGAATTAGATATGGTGAACTCTCACCTATCAGAAGCCTGGACCCTTTGACAGGATCTGGAGGACTAGGTAGGAAGTTACTTTCAAGGGCCTTTTCAAGTACTAGGATCCTGTGATTCTTATCTTTCCAAGTTAATCCTCTAATTAACAACTGGAAAGTCAGTTTCCTACCCTATCTACCATATTAGGATTACCTAAGAAAATAATGAAATATTGGGCAGCTTGATGGCACAATGGATAGAATACTAGACCTAGAGACAGGAAGACCTGAGTTCAAATCCACCCTCAAACACGACCTTGGGCAATTCACTTAATCTCTGACTTGCCTCAGTTTCTTCATCTGTAAAATGGGGATAATAATAGCACCCATCTTCCAGGATTGCAATGAGGATCAAATGAAATAATAATTGTAAAGCACTCATCACAATGTGTGGCACTATGTAAATGTTAGCTATTATAATAATTATTATTTTTCAATTCATCCCTGAGGCTATCTAGTAAAGGCATTTCCTTTAGCTTGTAACATAGGACAAAATACCAGGCTTATGTTCTCTCTCATTCTGATAGTGTCTAAATTCTAGATGCCTCCTTTTAGGCCTTGAGATCATAGCCCTGTTCCCCTTTCTCTATGCTTATTTCCCTCTTCAGTGGTAAGGCACTGAGGACAACACAGACATGCAAGCTGGGCTATTGTCTCAAATGAGATGAATCAGGGCTCAATTGTCTTAATTTGTAGTGCTTTTGTTGTTATTTAATCATTTTTCAGTTGTGTCTGACTCTTTGTGACCCCTTTTGGGAGTTTTCTTGGCAAAGATATTAGAGTGGTTTGTCATTTCCTTCTCCAATTCATTTTACAGATGAGGAAACTGAGGGAAACAGGGTTCAATGCTCAGGGTTACATAGCTGGTGTCTGAGGCCAGATTTGAGCTCATGAAGATGAGTCTTCCTGACTCCAGGCCCTGCATTCTATACACTGCACACCTACCTGTTACTTAGAATTTGTCCTCTAGTCCAACATCTCCCACCCCATTTTACAGTTAAGGAAACTAAGGCAAAAGGAAGTTATATGACCTTGGGTCACACAAGTAATTAAGTAGTAGACCAAGATTTAAACCTAGGTGCTTCCTTTTACTCCAAATACAGGATTTTGTGTATTTTCTTTTGGTTTCCCCCTCCCCCCCAACTACATCACAGCAGGCAGAGAGGATCATAGATTTAGAACTGAAGAAATCTTATAGCAGTGATCTAGTACAGCTCTTTCATTTTACAGAGAAGGAAACTGAGGCCTAGAGAAGTTCAGTGCTTTGCCTGAGGTCACACAAGTAATATGTGAAGAGTTGGCATTTGAAAGCAAGTCCTCTCACTCCAAAGCCAACACTTTTCCCACTGTCCATGCAGCTCAAGTACAATTTTCACTCAAACATCTTTTAGACATTTTTTCTCTGGTCCTAAAATTCTTCTACTATAAAATGAGGGGGTTATACGAAATGATGACTAAGGGACTTTCCCAACTCCACAGTCTATGATTCAGGACTCAGTAGGGGATTCTGAGTTCTTGGTTGATGAGGTAGAAGTGACTCCTCAAAGTTCTTGGTCTTGGTATTCATCTTCCCATATGTTTTCTTAGATACAGAAATTTTGACTTTTGACTGTTCCTTGAAATATAATACTAGCAGAGTGCTGACTATGTAGTCCATGATCAACAAATGTTAGCTGATGGATTGTTGGACCATGTCTTGGGAGGGAAATGACCTAGACTATTAGACACTAAGTGGGATGGATTTCAGAGAGCAAAGGCGGTTTGCCATAGTTGACTCTTGGGACTCTTGGCAAGAATGCTCAGAGGAATTCTGGGGAAACAGAATACCTTTTTACAGAGTGAGACTGAATGATTAAATCGATTTTGTCAGAAATAGAGGAAAAATCCAATATGAAAGAATGAAGCCAGTCATTTTGTGCTCCAAATAACTGAAATTTTTGTGGGGTCATTAAGGAAAGCACATTACTGAAAGGAATTTTTCTGTCTTTCAATCGGAATGTGTTCAAGGTTTGCTAAGGCCAAAAATGTCAACATCTTATGTCCAAACTGCTGAAGAGCCTCTCCATTTTTACTAGGCCTATCCTCAAGCAATGCACAGGTTCCGTTGCCAGGACCTTCCTCAAAGTCTCTCCAGCTTGGTAGCTCAGCCAGAACATGTGCTTTGCTATTTGAGGGGATCAGATACCTGGAAGAAACAACAGTGGAAAGTGCTGAGGAAGGTCTAGTCATAGAATTATATATTGAAAACTGGAAAAGAACTTCAAGATGATTAAGTTTATCTTTTCATTTTACAAATGAGGAAGTTAAGGCCTAGAGAGAGATTATGACTTGTAGGAAGTCACAGTTAGTAAGCAGCAGAGCTGGGTTCTGAACCCAAATTCTTTGATTTGAAATCTATTGGTTTTGTCTCCAACCCAATTGTTAGAGGCCCCAAGGACTGGTTCAGACTTTTGATGGTAATTACATATCCCAGGTCTCACAAAATTCCCATTTCCTACAGGATTCAAGGTTTACAAAGCACTTTATTTACCAGTTCCCTCAGGTTTGTAGTACAAGTGTTATTTGTAGACAAAGACTGATTTTCAGAAACATAGGAAGGGGTAACTGCTGGAAATGAGGGATAATGGTGATAATTGAGGTCTATAAAGTGTCTTCTCTATAACAACCTTGTAAGGATGGTTTTTACAAGTTTTATTATTAATATGTTAATAATTTATTTTATTATTACTATTGTTATTATTTATTATCGATAAGGAAACGGAGATTCACAGTATCTAAGCCACAATTGGGACCTAGATCTCCTATTTCCAAGGCCAGCACTCTTTCTACTATATACTATTTCCTTTCATTTTATTATGAGACTGTTGGAACAATACACTTAAACAATCTTATGCTAGCTCTACACTATCCCAGGACTTCCTGATAGGAAATGAAAAATTCAGTCTATGCTCTGCCAACCTCTCTATGTATGAGAAGTTTCACAAAGTAGACAACATTCTTTTAGCTTAATATAGAGGTTGGGTTTGTCTGGATACAGCTTCAATTTTCTCTTCTGTAAAAAAAAAGAAAAAAGAAAAATCCTGTCTTTATTCTGTCAACAACTTAGAGAAGAGTCTTGTACCAGTATAAAATATGATAAATGGAGCTAGAACTGTACAGAAAGAGATTAGCAAAAAATTTAAGATAAAGACATAAAAAATGGTTAAATTTAGTCTGAATAATTTTTTTTTTTGTTTTAAATCCCAAATATATTTTGGTTTGGAGCACTTGTTCCAATATGCCCTAGGCAAATAGACACCAAACATTATAGATTTCACTTCAGAGACTTTGGTGTTCCTAGTCTGACAGGAATTCTGGAGTTCACAGCACTTCTTTTTTTTTGAGGGGATAAAGCGAGGTAATTAGGGATAAGTGACTTGCTCAAGGTCACACAGCTATTAAGTGTCAAGTGTCTGAGGCCAGATTTGAACTCAGGTTCTCCTGACTCCAGGACTGGTGCTCTATTCACTGTACCACCTAGCTGCCCTGACACTTCTTGACTGTTCCTTAATCTTTAGCAAATTGCTGAAACCAAGGGGAAGCTCATAGGTGTGGGACTTGGTGATTGCCAGCTGACTGAAGGATTTTGCTGTTAGTGGAGGGAGTGTATGCGCAGGAAGTCTAGGGACAAGGCTCATTGCCTTTGATACCTTCCCAGCTATCTCTCTGCAGATGCTTCCTGTTGGTTTATCCCTTTCAATGCACCTCATACAACTGCCTTGTTGCTTAGGCTCGTCTCCTCTTTCCCAGGTCTTTTCCACTCTTCAACATCCTATTTTACAAAATTAACTTCATCTTTTCAACATCAAAAGCAAAACAACCAATCCAACACAAATAGCAACCGGAAACAAATAAAAAACCAACTCTAATCCTCCCATGTCTTCAGTTTGGTTATCCCAGATGGGTATCCAAGGAGGACAGTAGTTTTAATTAATCAACAAGTCATTTATTAAGTACTCAAGCTGTGTGCTAGGTGCTGGAGATAATAAAAAATGAAATAGCCCTTGTCCTCAAGGAACTTACATTCTATAGGGGCAGACAACATGTTCAGAATAAATACAAGGCAATTATTTTTTGGAGGGGGGAAGGAAGGGCAATTGGGTTTAAGTGACTTGCCCAAGGTCACACAGCTAGTAAGTGTTAAGTGTCTGAGGTCAGATTTGAACTCAGGTCCTCCTGATTCCAGAGTCAGTGCTCTATTCACTGCACCTCCTAACCACCCAAATACAAGATAATTTTTTTCAGGGAGACAACAGCAGCCGAGGGAGGGATGAGAAAAGGACTCATGGAGGAGATGATATTTGAACCGAGTTTTGAAGGAGCATTCACACTAAGTTGTAAAAGGGGTGAAAGTTCAGGCCTCTTGGTGGAATCTGGATTTCTAGCTGGTTGAATTTCAGGCACTGTGTTGAAGCAGACTGAAGAATTTTAGTCAAGGTAGGAGATATAAATTACCTTGAATATATTTAACTTGGAACAACTGAACCTTCTAAAGGATAGGACCCTGACTATAGGATCAGGTGGTTGCCTGTATAAGGATTTAACAGGTTTAGGAACCCTCTCTACCACCAGATCTCTGGCTCTCTGTCTTAATATACATCTACCAATATATTCAGGGTAGGATATACATACATATATAGAATCAGCTACATAGTGCAGTAGAGAGAGTGGTGGGACTGGAATCAGAAGACTGGAGTTCAAAGCTGGCCTCAGACACTTCATATCATTTGACCTTGGACAAATCACTTCACCTCTGTTTGTCTCAGTTTCCTCACCTATAAAATGAGGATAATGATAGCTTCTGTCTTCCAGAGTTGTTGTGAAGAACAAATGAGATAATAATTGTAAAACACAGCACAGTGCCTGGCACATAGTAAGCGATATGTGTGTATATATATATTACATATACACACATATATGTGTGTATATACATATATGCATATACAGTTATTATTACTAATATTAATAGATATATTATTAATAGATAAATTATTTATATATATATATTTATGTATATTTGCAAATATATGTATATACCCATGCAGAGTACCCAAAAGTGTTAGTGAAGATTTTAACTTTAATAGTTTAAAACTGTGCTAAGACTTTTGGAACATGTGTGTATACATGTATAAACACACACTTATATACATACAAATATACATATATGGAATATATATGTATATACACATAGTGTTCTGAAGAAACGTATATACAGTTATAGAAACACTGTGTGTATTTATATTTAGTCATGGAGAGGGCTACCAAACCCCTTAAATTACTATGCAAATGACCACCTGAGCCTGGCATCAGTCCTGATCATTTTGAGAGTTCAGTTCCTAGGAGGTGGATGATGCCATTATTCATGACTGTAGTGGCCCTGTTTTGTTTTATTTCTCAGACGATATAGTTGGAAAAGAGGTTTCTAAGGTCCCTTCTGGAAGCAGTGAGGTGGTGTAGTGGATATAGTGTTGGGCCTAAAGTGAAGAAGACTCATCTTATTAGCTGAGTGACTCTAGGCAAGTCACTTAGCCCTCTTTGCCTCAGTTTCCTCATCTGACAAATGAGCTGGAGAAGGAAATGGCAAACTACTCCAGAATCTTTGCCAAAATATCCCTGGTGGGCTCATGAAGAGGCAGACACGATGGAAATGATTGGATAACAACAAAGTTTCTCACAATGATCCTTTTATTTCCATTTCATATATAAAGAAGCAGAGGTTGAGTGGTTAAGTGAACTGTACATGGTCATACAGGTAGTAAGGATTAGTTTAGGATATGAACCCAGTTATTCTAACTCCAAGCCCAGCAATATTTCAAGTACCCCATCCTGTCTTTAAGAGGTAGCTAAATAACCATTAGCATACAAGGACAGATAAAAAACACACTAAGTACAAGAAGATGGAGCAGCTTAGGCGAAAATTGATTGCCTCCCATGAGTAAGATTGTGTGTCTACGAAACTAAAGAATCAGTGTCAATAGAGACACACAGACACACGGACAAATGCTGACCTTTCACTGAGAAAGCCAATGCTCTTCAAACACAAATGTTCCCCTGTCTTGTCTCCTCTCCCTGCCCACATTCTGCTGAGAGATCAGAGGCCCATTGATAGCCTAATTACTATTGCAACTATTTGTCTAGTTCTTATTACTTATTGTCTACAGGATGTAACATCTCTGGACGTTGAACAAAGTGGAATGAAAATGACAGTAGCTATGAACATAGCTAATAGTTTATTATTTTCCACAAAGGCAAGCAATCCAATGTACTAAAGAGGCAGTGTCTTGAAACAGTGGCATTCATGAACCCCAGTGTAATGGAATAGTTTTGTTATAGCTTGACCAAACCACAGGAAAGTGATTAGAATGATGAAGTCACATATAAACGAAACACAGAGACAGTACAGTGTTAGTGGAAGCAGCTGAATCTTGAGTTAGAGACCTAGGCCTCAAATCTAGGCTTTGCTAATTACAAGCTACACGATCATGGACAAATCTAAGCTTCATTTTCCTCATCTGCAAAATTAAGATTTATTGATTTCTAATATCCGTTCCAGTTCTAAATCTTTGACTCCATGAAAGATATAATTTTCACATATACACACACTTGTAATATACATGTATATGTATTTGTGTATGTATACACATATGCGTGTACACACACATACAGCACATATGTGCAGTACATATGTAAATATTGATGGCAGCCAGGTGGCACGGTGGATAGAGTGATGGGCCTAGAGTCAGGTAGACCTGAGTTCAAATATGGCTCCAGGGTTAGCTTTGTCACCCTGAGCAAATCACTTAACCTCTTTTTACCTCAATTTAGAATGAGGACAGAAAATAGTCATCTTTCTTTTATACAGCCGTTCTGGAAAACATGAAGACTCCTGTGTAGGAACAGCTCCCTTTCAAACTTAATTGACTCGTAAGAGTAGGCTTTCCGTTGGTTTGCTGGGATGAGACAGGTGTCAGCTCTCAGAGTAACCTGGTTTGTTTACGTTCTCTAAGCTTGAGCTTTATTAAACTTCCTTTTAGGTTATTGATTAACTCGGGCACCCGTCGTTAGTGCAACTGTGAGTACAGAGGGAGGATTCCCAATATCGTTTTCTAAAGGATCATCCAGGGGCTAAAGCCAGGATTTAAAAAAAGGTCAAGCTTTCAGGGATGGTTTGAACACCTTTCAAAAGGTCTTATTCTGTTAGAGCCACCCAGAGTAATTCCAAAATCCTTCTAGTATATCAATATCAATATCTATCTCTATCTTTCTATCAACATAGATATATGTAGATATAAATACTTAGTTATCTATACACACACATACACACATATATGTATGTGTGTGTATGTATATAGAGAGGAGAAAAAACAAACAAGATTTTAGAGGTTAGGACATTCATCACTCATTCTATTCATCACTCACTAGATACGCTTAATCATAATCAAGATAATGAACTTACATATAAATATTTTTATTTGTTACAAAAGAAATTTTTTAACAAATTACCTGTGCAAGAGTCTGCGGAATATTGAATATTAAAAGAATGATATCAGCATGGTCAAGTGCATAGAGTTCTAGTCCCAGAGTTGGGAAGGCTTAGGTTCAAATCCTGCCTCTGATATATACTGACTACATGACCTTGGGTCAATCTCTTACTTTCTCAATGTCCCTGGCAACTAACTCTCTCAGAATATAAGTGGACCAGAAGGTGTCGACATGTATGGGTAGAGGTTCTACATTGGATCTCCCTACACTAATCAGGTCAGATAAAAAAAAAATAGGATAGGAACTTGTTGCAGGATTGTTCTTATCCGTACTCCATAAAAAAAAAAAAGATGAATAGGATAAGATCAATAAGAACATAGAGAACAATAGTCATATCTCACATTTGCATGTCAGTTTATCTTTGACAAAGCCCTTTCATTTCCATTATCTTCCTTGATCTTTTGGACAGTCAATTAAGGTAGGTAAGGCAAGGAAGATTATTTCCATGTTACTGATTTGGAAACTGATGCTCAGAAAGTATAGAATGTTAAAATTGGAAGCTACCATAGAGATCATTTAGTCTAACCCCCTCGTTTTGCAGAGAGGGTTAAATGACTTATCCAAGGTCTCTCAGATAAGAAGTGGTGGAGACAAGATTCAAAACCAGAGCTTCTGACTCATAGTCTAATGAAGCCTAGGAGGGTACATTTCATCAGACTGAATGCAGGATGACTTTGGGGCAGGAAAGCCATGCAGTATGACTCACATAGCTGGTGTGGTTAGCGTTAAGATTCTGTGATGTTATAATTATGAATTAGATCAATTCCTCCACGTTGCTGAATTCGCACTTTTATCCTTAGTTTCCTCCATGGTTTAAAAGGAAATGGATGAGAACGTACATAGTATCTGGCAAATACTTTGCATATCTGACCATTTTTTACAAGAGTGAATTATTGTATGGGGCATGATTGATCTTTTTGTGGTTTCCATTCTAATATTGAGGTTGCTAGTTAAGAAGCAGTATTTTTCCTGATAAATGTTATGTTTTCTACTTCTGTGCATATCTTTCAATTAGTAAGACTTATTTTTTGGTTTAATTGTGTTTATCCCATGCTTCTTGCCTCAACATGTTCTCTCCTATGTGGTTCCCTGATCCCAATTAATGGTGTGTGATTAAAATAGGAACTCTATTCTTGGAAATATGTAACTTTGTCAGAGATCAGGAGGGATTTATGTAGCAACTATATTTACTGCAAAAAAAAGCCCACTGGAAAGTATAATTTGTAAGAAAGTATTATTTTTATCTTAGCTTCATGTAAAGTAAACATATTATATAGAGCAAGAAATTCCTAAAAATCAAGTCTTTGTTAAAACCTCTTGAACATTAAAAGTGCATATTTATCTTCTTTCCTTCTTCTTATATTTCAGGAACAGCATTGAGGAATTGGCTTGGAAATCATTCTGACTCCTCAGCTGGGGCCCCACCCAAGGTTGTCATGCCTACAGTAGAGTGGATACAACATCCAACACAGCAAACCTTCTTTTCCTAGCCACAAAGAAGCAGAATATCCTTCTGTGAATTCAAATCCTGTTGTTACCCCTGGTGAAACGAGTGCAGGGTCATCAGATCAGGTCTTCTCAAAAACTGTGCAACCATGAGGCTAGATTGGCTCATGGCCAACTTTGGAAATTGACTTTGGCATCTGTGGAGGTTTTGTAATCAGTTGTCCTGGATTTGGTTACATTGCAGACTCACAGTCATATAAAAATGTCATTTTTTTTGTTGAAAATTATAAATATGGGGCAGGTAAGCACTGATGTTTTTAATGTCAGCCAACCTATTTTTTTTCTCACTGGATTCTGTATACCTTGTATATTTCCATTCAAAGTCCACATGTGACTTGTCTGAAACCGATATGATGAACAGCATTTTGATAACAGCTCTTTTATGGTTTGATTTTATAATACAGACAGTATTTATATGTTGACTTACCTCCTTGTCCCTGCCCCCAAACCCTCAATTCTTTGGAAATGTGTAGTGGAAATGCAAAAACCAAACCAAACAGTTTTTACCAGCATCTCGGGGAGAAGATCATCTACCATGTTTTCATTTTCAGGGTAAAACATATTACAAAGGAAAAAAAATCTAAGGGAATGTTCAGATTTCTTATTGTATACAGATTTGCTTGCTTCAAGTATTGCTTGGAATGTTCAAATTGCAGGCAGAGACAAATCTGTAGAAGCCTAGTTGTTTGGGCCATAAGATCACTGTCCAGTGACTACCAGTTGCTAACTGAGGGCAGCTTATTTAAATTGTGTATATAGTGCCTAGGAGGAAATAGCCTCTGAAATGCAAGTCTTGCATTCCCAAACCTATGACAGTGACAATTCATTAGTTATTCACAATTCCTCATTGTAAAAGAATTTCATCTGGGATAGGAGCCAAGGCTTGGAATATTGCCATCCAATACAATTCCCGAGTACCTATAATAAATATGGGGGCGGTGGAGTTAAGAGGAGTTGCTGTCAGATCTATTGCTGGGGCATATCTTCTCCTATTTTGCTTCTCTCTTCTCTTTCTCTCCTCCCCACTCAAGAAAATGTTAACTCTCTGAAACTGACTCAGCCAGGTAGATATCTGACTAAAGCAACTGATACCAAGAAATCAGTCAGTCAGTCAACAAGCATTTATTAAGTACTTGCTATATGTAGGGCATTATGATAAGCTCAGGGGACACAAAGAAAGGCAGAAATAGTGCGTGAATTTGTTCCATTCTTGTCAAGGTCTACATGCTCCCGAAATATAAACTCTAGCTCATAAGCCTAAATGAATCTCCAGTTGGTAGTATTGAGTGAAGGGAGATTTCTTTTTGGTTCAGCAAGCATAAAGGGGGAGTAAGGTCCTGGTATTCCTTGCTCAACCTCCCTGTCCTTCAAATAAGTCTTTTATAAAATGAGAGAGATGGACTAGAAAATATCTAAGGTTTCTTTTATCTCTAAATCCAATTATCCTAGGATCCTTTGTAAGAAACTATATAAGGGGCAGCTAGGTGGCACGGTGAATAGAGCACCAGCCCTGGAGTCAGGAGGACCTGAGTTCAAATCTGACCTCTGACATCTGACACTTACTACCTGTGTGACTTTGGGCAAGTCCCTTAACCCCAATTGCCTTGCCTTCCCCCCTCCAAAAAAAAACCTATAGGAAGGATAGAATTTCAATACAAATTAAGCAGTTGCTGGAGGAGAGAGTTTGAGTCACCTGGAAAAATGTTCCAATTGAGCAATAGTGAGCATCCAGGAATAGGGAAGAGGACTTGTACTCTGAATGGCCTTATGGGTCCAGGATGGTTGTCAGAATTCAATTTTGGAAAACACTGAACAGAGTGGTCTTTTCACATCCTATCCAAGTAAAGAATCATTCCATCACTCTATTTGTAACTAGGGCTCAGCATGAAGGGACTCCAGAGGGTCAGTCTGGCTAAAGTTTGAAATGAAAATGGTTCTGGAGTGGCTTTATCCAGGTGACTGGCATCATGGCCTCACACCATGACTTGAATAGCCCTTTGTTTTCTGTGGTTTGGTCCTGGAAGGAGCAGTTTTTAAATATCTGTAATCTTTGTGTGTCTGAACTTGGGACTACTCCATTCAACAGGGTCGACTACATGGATATTTTATTTACTATAGTAAATCCAACAAGCATTGGCCATCCTGGAAGTACTGCTGGGTAGGATAGGGGGTTAGATTAGAAGCAGATGAAATAGCATCAAAAGCAAATGAATTTCTTTCATGAGCTCTATGTCTTCTTGATCTGATCACATGATCTGATTTTTCCCTTGGCATCCTAGATGATAATTAAATAAAGCAGGTTAAGGAAGCTGGGGCTGTCTTTTGACTGCTCACCAAAATGTGACCATTTTTTTGACGACTCACTGACTTGGATGATTCTGCCTGTCATGCTTTAAACTCAGATTAGGATGCATTGAAAATAGACTTCTGTTGAAGAAAAAGGCTGCTTTCTTCTAATGATGGTATGAAAAAATCTTGCTTTGGCAAGACTACAATCCATTGGAACTGCTCAGGCCAGGAAACCCTTCTGTTGGCCTCCTCAACATGTTGGACCCCTGGGGACTCTTCAGTCCCAGTGCATTAACATCACTTAAGAAACATGCATGGGAGGAATATAAATGAGAAGGGTGTACATACAGTTTCTTTGTGTTCCCTTAAAGAATTCAGTGGTTATACTGTTCTTTATTAAGCCCCAACAATGCACACCTATTTGCATGTATAGAAGTAAAAACGTAGTAAACACAGTTCATAACATGCCCCCTTGTGTGAGGTAAACACTGCCAGAACCTTTAGCTGTCTCCTGCTTGGTTCCTGTCTAAAGGCAGGACCTGCATGTCTTTCAATTCTGTCTCCAATCTTGTATTCACCCCCAGACATGATGGACACTAATGCATGTTCTAGGAATGCTGGGTAAGGGTGATGTGATGATGGAGGGTCATTTGTAATAGATTTTCATTAACAAGACATCAGTATCAAATACCCTCGGGGAATGGACGTGTTTTGCTTTTGCTTGCAAGTGGTTTTCAAAGTTATGTGATTAAAAATAAAAGTGATTTGTAGCTGCCAAGGTTCTTGGGCAAATGGAAAATAAAGCACTCTCTTATTGGTTAAAAAGACAGTGCAGTATAGTGGACAGAGAACATTTCATCTGGACTTAGAGAACCCAGGACTGAATTCTGTTTTCCACATACTAGCTCTGTGACTGTGGGCAAGATGCTTGACCTCTGACCTCAATTCCTCCTCTGTAAAACATAGATAATAACAATTTACATTTTGTACATCTCAGTATTATTGTGAACACCACACTACATAAAAGTGAGCTGTTATTATTTACTCCCTTGGCTCTGATCACCAGATTGTGTGGAGGTATTTTCAATGACATTGGTGTTGGGAAGAGGACTAATACCAGATTTGTGGATTAGCTATGTTATGGCAGGGACTTTTCTAAGCATAAATGGTATATTTCAAGAGTAAGGTGTTTTGGAGAAGAAAATGGGATGTAAGAGGAGGAAGGTCAGATAAATTAGACTCTCACTTAGGGTGATGTCTATCTTCTCATCTCCACCCAATAAAACTCAGCTTCTCTCAGAGGTGGTTGTTGGATTAAATTAATCAGCATTAAAGTAGAAGAAATGACCTCTGGATTTATGCCTCCTTTTTATGATAACCCCAAAACATGAACTTGAACTTGCACCCCCATATTATTAGCCGCCTGGTAGAATGTGTTTGGCAAGATGGTGGTGGTGGCTGTGGTTGCATGCATTTTAATATTCCTCATTTAGCCTCCCTGTACCATAACTGAGCCCAGGAGAAAAGCAAATACATTGAATAAGCATTATTTTATACCTACACCTCTTGCACCCTTGCAGGCACCGTTCTTTCAAGAGATTTTAGGAAGGGAAGAGGCTCAGTAAAAATGAAATATCCCATTTCTGGGAAAGGTGAGTTTTTCTGGGTGTAGTTAGTATATTTCAGGGGGTATGTTGCCCCCATCTAACACATTTACCATATATTATATTTATCTATCTATGTATGTATTTTATTATCCTATTGGACTATAAACTCCATGGGGAGAGTGAATTTTATCTAAACTTAACATTGTTTCCCTTACCCCCAGCATCTAGTGCAGTCTTATGTACACAATAGGTGCTTGATAAGTGTTTGTTGAATTGAGACAATTTCATCACTATTTTATCCAAAGCTGGGTAATTGATTCAAGTCATAAGGGTTTCCTCTGGATTATACTTTTACTTCCTGGGAGAGTGAAAGGACTTAAAAAAGAAAATGCAAGTTTAATTAATAATGATGCTGACCACAAAGATGGCAGTAGTCCCCTTTTTAGTAGGCGCTTTAGGGTTTACAAAGCCCTTTTCCTCACGAGGCTGTGAGGCAGGGTATAATTCTGTAGTGGTTAATAAAACTCAAGTTATCCTTCTTCAGATATAGTTCATTCACTCCTTCATTCAACATATACTCAACAGAAGATGTCCAAGACTATTCTTGGTGCTAGAGAGGATGAAAAATATATAAGAACCTATTCCACTCCCCCATGGAACATACAGCCTTGTAGTTTTTTTGTTTTTTGATTCAAGAAGGCTGAGTGGGGTAAGGTAGAAAGAACATGTGACTTCGAGTATAAAGACTTTGGGTCCTAACTCAGTCACTTATTAGCTAAGGGACCTAGAATAAATCATCACACAGAATCACCGAAGTGGAAAGTACCTCATTTTATCAATACAAGCCATTCTTATTTACCCCTTAGGCTTTAATCACTGGTTGGTGTGGAAGGCTTTTTTAAAAAAATGACAATTGGAGCAGCTAGGTGGCACAGTGGATAGAGCACCACCCTGGAGTCAGGAGGACCTGAGTTCAAATCCAGCCTCTGACACTTAATGCAAAACTAGCCATGTGACCTTGGGCAAGTCACTACCTTTCCCCCTCTCTCCCCCCGAAAAAAGCAAAAAAACCCCGACAATATTGGTGATAGGATTAATATCTGTAACATAGAATAACTATGTTATGACTGGACTTTTTTCTGAACACAGTTGGCATATTTCAAGGCTTAAGTGTTTTGTAGAAGGAGAAAGTGGGGAATGTAAAAGGAAGAGGGTCAAGGGTCACAAGAGGTACTATTATGTAGTCCAACTTGTACCTGAGAAACATTTCTCTCTACTATGTATGTGACAAATGGTCATAGATGCTCTGCTTAAAAGCATTGTGTGAAGGATAACTTAGTACCTTCCAATATCTTCCACATTTGGACAGCTCTAATTCTTAGAATTTTTTTCCCTTCACCTCTCTGGGCCTCGGTTTCTTTATTTGTAAAGTAAGAGGATTGGACTAGATAGTCTAAGTTCTCTCCAACCCTAATAATGTATGATTCTGTAACATGACTGGCATTACTCATTGTATTGATGTTGTAATTAAAAGCAATACTGTGTCCATGGAAAGTCCTAAAAGATCATGTCATAGAAATACTCTATAAAGCATTTGAATCAACCAGCAATAAAAGAAAACCTGTTTCGTTAAATATTGTTTTTGGAGGAAAAAAATAAATACAGCCTTATGTTGATGGCTTTGGTGAATTCTTGCTTTTATGATTGGTCATGATAGCCATGTTTATTCTAAGTGTGGGGATAGGTATTACAGAGTGGAGATGTTTATCTTTGCACAAACCCCCCTGGAAGAAAATGTACTTCTTTACCATAATGCAGTCCCCTCTTAGGGGGAAACTGCCAATTTAACAGTTACACACTATGGAGCCTTTCAAGAGAGGAACCTTGGAGTAATGAATACAGTATCAGTGTTGGAATCAGGCAGACCTGGGTTTAAGACTTTCATCTGACATGTGCTAGCTGTGTTATTATGGATAAATCACTTAGCCTCAGTGCCACAGATGTGACTCTAAGTTAGAGACAAATTGCTGATCTGCATTGGCAAAGGGGGTCTTTTTTTTTTTTCAAGCAATCAGGGTTAAGTACCTTGCTCAAGGTTACATGGCCAGTTATTTCTGGGTGTGGTGCTAAGTATTTGAGCCCAGATTTGATCCCCAGGTCATCCCGACACTGGAGCCGGTGCTCTTACTCGCTGAGCCACCTGGCTACCCCTGGCAAAGGGGGTCTTAACACTGGGAGCTCTTACACAATGAAATCACAGCTGTCTTCTCTCATCGCCTGCATGCCCCTCCCCTAACCCTATTCCTTGCCACCAACCCTGCCAAGATGCTGTAGTCTGAGAGCTATGAAAACACAGGAGTACAGAAAATATTGGCAGAGTGCTAATTTTCTTTAGCCTCCAGTGTAGTGGCAAGCATATTGGCCATGGAATCAAGAATATGGAGATTAAAATCCTGCCTCCAACATTAGCTATCTAGTCAATAATCCACTTAAAAACTGAGCCTCAGTTTCCTCATCTATGAAGATGAGGTTAATAGTTCTTCTGCACTTACATCATAGGGATGTTGTGAGACAAATGAGATATGTATGTAAAACATTGCAAAGTTCTCTGTGTTAGTTATGATCATCATTTAGAAATATCATAAATGAGTAGAGATTTGGGCTGCTGGCCGGTGAGTGGTATCAGAAATGCCAAGGAAGCTTAGTAGGTGCTTAATAAATATTGATTGATTGATAGAGAAAAGCTGTTGCACATAGTGATCAGACTAACCACATTGGCATATAGCGGGTACTCAGTAAATATTGTGCAAATGACTGATAACATTCAGACCTTGAAATAGAAATTATTTTTTCAGGGGCTATAGACCCATAGCATTTAAGAGCAGGAAGGGGTCTGGAGATCATCTAGTCCAACTTCCTTATTTGCAGATGAAGAAACTGAGAATTCCCTGAGAAGGGAATGCAGAACTCTTGTCCAAAATCATAGAGTCAGTAAGTATCAGCCAAGACTTGAAACTGCGTTCTGGCTGCTGGTTTAGAGTTCTTTTCACTATACCAACATGCCTCTTAAAATATACTTTAAAAATGGAAATATCTGTTTGATATATACGCATGATAAATACACAGTGCTTGACTTTGACATTAAATGGACCGGTGTTCTATCTATTAATCTCATTAGCAGGTGGGGCTGGAAAAGCTGTGCATAGTGCAATCTCTGTAAAAGCCACAAGGGGGAGCTCTGAGCTTGAGCTGCCCTAGTTCATAGGCTCATGGATTTAAAGCTGGAGGGGGGAATCTTAGAGGTCATAGAGTCCAAGCACCTCATTTTGCCAATAAGGAAACAGGGCCAGAGAGGTTAAGTGATTTGTTCAGGGTCACACAGCTATATGTGTCTAAGGTGGGATTTAAACTTTGGTCTTCCTGACTCCAAATGCAACACTCCATATACTATGCCATGCTGTGGGAAGACAGCATCTTGTTTGAAAGCGGATCTCAAAGCTCTTTGCACATGCACAGATTCATTCCCTTCCTGGTTTCCTGTGGTTCCCACTTATCCCAGTTTGTAGTGGTCTAGTCTGTGAATACAAAAATTATAATTTATTTGATTCATATGCCCTCATTACCTCTAATACTTGAACATCCTTAATAGAATGTGACCTAAAAAGACTACTCATTTCTATTATAGATTAGAGCATATTTATTTAATCGAATTAAAAATAAAAGGTACAAAATTAAAACTACTAAGTGTCTGAGACCACTGGGCACTCTGAGAAAAGCTGGAAAACTCAACTCATCTCACCCAGACTTCAGCACCTATAGCTAGCTACACCCTAATGACCTTGCCAGAGGATCAAGTACTTTAACCCCAAGGTTAAAGCTTCTAGGGGAAAAAGAAGGGATCATCTCACTAATATCTACTCTTTAGGTTGACTTGCTAGGTATAAGTTCTCTGCTTACAGTGATTCATTAAGTCCTAGAATATGGGAGATGCTAGGATCAGGGTAGTTTTGGACTCCTCCCAGAGGCTTCCATTCAGCACACTATTGAAAACCATTTCTTTCTCCTTCTATTATTGCTCTGAGTTGTGTCTCTTAGGTATATCTCAGACATCCAGGTAGCTGTGAACTCATTGACAATTTGCATAATACCAGCTCAGATTTTCTCATACCCTGAAAGTGGGAATCATTCCCTACTTGATGAGAAGGGCAATGCCCACTCTGTACCACACTTCAAGCTCACTATATACACTACATTTCACTCTTGTTTGGTGTATTTCTCATGGGTCTTCCTCTGGATTTTTCTGATGTGTTTCCTATGAAGTACCAAAGCTTTCTTTTTCTTTAAAAATGTCCTGCTGCAGCATACCATTGAGTGAATTTTAGCAGCGTACTTTATGTTATTTCCCTGTGGTTAAAAAAAAGTACAATACTGCCTATCTCTTTGGTATCTTCAGAATGGAAGAAGTACAGGGAAATGCAAAAGAAAAGAAAATCCAAGTTGTTTCAAACAGAGTTTGCATTTTCCATTCAATGAAAGATATTTTTAGTTTTTGCAAGATTATACAGGGTAAGGGGTGGCTAGGTTTTGCAGTGAATAGAGCACCAGCCCTGGAGTCAGGAGGACCTGAGTTCAAATCCGGCCTCAGACACTTAACACAAAAACTAGCCATGTGATCTTGGGCAAGTCACTTAACCCCAATTGCCCTCTAGAAAACAAAACAAAACAAAAAGATTATACAGGGTATACTTGGACATCTGCATATGTATATCATAAACATCCTGATAAGCATCAAAATCCAATACATTTACAGTAATTATCCCCACATGACAAATAATTATTCCATCTGTATTAACATCACATGCATTCAACAAAATTCAAATCACTTGAGTGAGATGCTTCAGTGAATAACTAAATATCTAGATTATATGTTGAACATATATTCATACATAGCAATGATAGTACATGCATAGAATTGGTACATTATTAAAATATCAAAAAGCAAAAAAAAAAAAGAGATAGGGAGGCTAGGTGGCGCAGTGAGTAAAGCGCTGCCCTGGAGTCAGGAGGACCCGAGTTCGGTTCCGGCCTCAGACAATTAACACCCACACAAAAAAAAGCTAGCTGTGTAACCTTGGTCAAGTTACTTAACCCCAATTGCCCTCCAAAAAAGGCAAAAAAAAAAAAAGATAAAACATGCCTTCATACTTAATACACAAATCAACATACCTTAACTTATAATTTATATGCATGTATACAATAGATGTGCATGCATTACTGATTGATGTTGTCTAGTGATATTTTATATATATGCATATACACACACATACATATAATCAGCTGGGATTATTTTGTTTTTGTATCTCTAGTACCTAGCACAGTAACTGGCTCATAGTAGACTTTGTCGGTTGATTGTTTAATTATATTACTTCTGCAATATTTTAAGTAATGCTGACTACTGGTCTTGTGGTTTTAGCCTTTCTGTGATCTATTGGCCATTCTTTACCTATGTCTGAGCTGGTCAATGATTTAGGCTAACCATCAGATTTCTCTGACCTATAAGTGTGTAATAAGAGTTGAATGATGGTTCGGACTGGTTATTATCATTCTAAGATACTGCCAATTCTTAATGAATCCTAGAGATCTCCACATCTGAAACAACAGCAATGAAAAGAGCTACCTTTGGGTTCAACCCTCTCCCATCTCTCCACAACCCCATCTGGGCCATCTGGAATCTCCCTCTCATACTGAGTCAGAATTCATGGATTTCCCTGTAGGAAATGGAACACAGTGGCTCCTTTATCTTAATTCTTGCCTTCTGAATTATTATCTAGGTTAGACAGTCTCTTTACAACTGGCAAATAGTCAATTCTATGAGTCTGCTTGGTTCATTGCCCATTAGTACTTTTTCTTCAGCTTATAGAGGAGTTCAACTGATTCATCTATGATTGTGATGAATTGTCTTTGTAGAATTTCCATTATTCTCTCTGGTATTTTGTAAACAGTCAATTTGCTCAGTTTCTCAGCTACTTCACATGCATTTTCTATTTGTCTGCTACGTGATGGTGTTCCTTGAACACCAATATATACCCACAGGACTTAGCACCTCTCCAAAGTTCTCGTCACTGAACTGGAGCATCCTACCATTCTTTGTTTTTGTAGGAGTCTTCTGCAGAGACAGTAGATTTCTTTCAGCTTATGTATGTCCTTAGAAATGTAAAACTGTATCTGATATGAGTCTGTAATCCTCTTCATTTTCGGATACTCCAAAGCACAAGTCATTCAGCAGGTGTGACTCTCACCCAAATATCAGCAAGTATTCTGGAAATCTTATGGTATCATTTCTGGTAGCAGTGGTGGAAATGCTGCATTTTGACTCCACTGAGGTTTAGGCCTTGGGATTCCCAGCATGGATAACAACATATGCTTAAAACTTGCAGGTTGTGAGAGTTACCTTACAATTAGTAAGATGTAATTCTAGATTTCTTGATGACTTCCAAAGCCAATACTTCCCCGAATAGTTTACTGCTTTGATCAGAATAGATCTTGGCAGAGAATCCATGAATAGAAAATATTTTTTCCTTAATACTTTAGCAACAATAGAAGGTGTTTTTTTTAAATTATAGATTGGCTATATCTGTCTATAAAGGTGAAATGGTCAGTTACCACTAAGATATGGCTTATGTCTTTTCTATAAAGACAAAAGTCAATGTACACAGTCTCTAAAGTAATGCTGGTTCTTATGCTCAAATAAGCATCATGAATTGATTATATATTCCTTTAAATACAATGAACACTGGTTGAGAGTTCTTAGTGATATCTATTGTTGTCCTGGGCAGGCAAAACTGACTTCTTAACAGTTCTGTGGTACTCTACTGTTAGAAAAGACAAAGTCATCATGTCATGCCTTCTAGGTCACAGAAAGAAATATCTTGGGTAGTAACATCAGCTTTTTCTTGGTACCATGTGTTAGATCCAATATAGTCTAGTTCAGCACACCATTGCACAGCTCCAAATTCTGACATTGTTTAGACAATAGAATATTATCTAGGAAATGAAAATATGTTTTTAAATGTATTTATTTATTTTTAGTTTTCAACATTCACTTTTATAAGATTTTGAGTTCTAAGTTTTCTCCCTCCTTCCCCTACCACCTTCCCAAGATGGTGGGCAATCTGATATAGGCTATACATATACAATTATTTTACATACATTTCTACATTAGTCATGTTGTAAAAGAAGAATCAGAACAAAAAGGAAAAACCATGAGAAAGAAAAAAACAAAAACCCCTCAACAAAACATAAAGAAAATACTATATTTCAATCCGCATTCAGACTCCATGTTTCTTTCTTTGGTTGTGGATAGTGTTTTCCATCCTGAGTCTTTTGGAATTGTCTTAGATTATTGAATTGCTGAGGAGAGTTAAGTCTATCAAAGTTAGTCATCGCAAAATGTTGCTATTACTGTGTAACTGTGTAACTGTTACAATGTTTTCCTAGTTCTGCTCACTTCACTCAGAATCAGTTCAAGTCTTTTCAGGTTTTTCTAAAATCTACCTGCTCATCTCTCATAGAACAATGATATTCCATTTCATTCATATATCACAACTTGTTCAGCCATTCCCCAATTGATGGGCATCCCCTCAATTTAGAAAATGAAAATTTAATCCTATAAATTTATTTCCTTTCTTCTTGGTTTTTATTATTTTTAAAAGTCCATCACCACCACTTGGCTCTTGCCCCTAAGTCATCCAAAGACATTTGAGGCAAAGAGGATTTGTTTAGTGACCAAAATTCACAAACCCTTATGTCATACTTTCTGATGGCATTTCTAAACTTCAAAAGCATTTCCATTCTACTGAGGTACAACTGCTTGAATATTACAAGTGGATTTTATCCCTTCTTAGAATATCACCATAACTTGAGTGTCATATGACCTATTGGACAAAACATTCATGTTAGTGTGATACCTACCCCCTCAAGTGGGGCACCCTCCCTCCATTATATTGGAATGTGTCTACCTATTCTTTCTGATTCGGCTCACTCACCTCACCCTATTCTCACACTGTGAGGTGTGGCTTTCTATCAAGCAATTACATCTCAAACTCTCTCAGGTTCCTAGAGATAACCCTGGGACATGGGGAATACACTCATACTACTTGCCATTGTGATTCTAGGCTCCCACTGGTGTGTTTCCCACCTACACAAAACCAGTCATTCACAACTGATGGCACCTTTAAGTCTTAAATGTAAAATATTTATTTTACAATATGACAAAAGCAAAAATAATCGATATCTCAAAGACAAATCACACGTGAACCTGGCTCACTCTCTCCCATCAATGCATATAACATTGGGGGAGAGTGGAGCATACTTGCAGAAACCTGGAAGCAACACAAATGAATAAAGACAACTTAAGTTCTTAGGGCAACTCATAATTCTTGACTGCAGGCTTTGAGGTCCTGGGTCCTTTCACGAACAATCTATACCACATGAAAACACTTATTTGCTAACTGTTCCCCTTTAGCTTCCCACTATTCTCTTTCTGGTCAAATCCACTCCTCTTCGACTCTCATTCTGATAAAGCAGTGACAAGTTCTTCTGATCATCCTTAAAGGACCACTGCAGTTGTGTTGACAAGTAGTTCTCTTAAGTCAGATGACTGCAAAACTCCTTATTTTATGTCAAGAATATTAGCCTGTTCTTCATTCAACAGGAAACTCAGTTCCAACGTATGCTTAGAGCAAGGCAGTTGAAAAGCTTGTATTTCCTCTCTTCCTTTCCCTCTCAAACCAGAGGGATGCACAGAAATCAACCAGGCATTTCTGAGAGCTTTCACTTTCTCCAAAATTGTGGATATTTATAAAGGACAGTAGCTGAGTTTGAGGAGAAATTTAACTCTCTCTCAATTAGAAGGGCCTCAGGTACTGCTGTCTTCTTAATTGAGTATGCTCCTACTCCTGCTTTGGGTGGTTTCAATTCCCTGTTGAGTTTTTCACTGCTCTCAATGACTGAAATGAGTCTCTTGCTGTTCGATGAATCACCTTTTTCTCATGAGGTAAAATTGACAAAAGCTACTTTTCTGTTAATTATGAAACTAACAGTCCTCATTTATTCACCTCATAGACTCCAAAGAGTTATTGGACTAATCATTTCCTGAGTTTTAACCTCTAAAGCTTTAAACATAGATGAGGAACCACAATACTGTGTATCCTTGGTCATTTCTCTGTCCTCTAAGTTCCCTACTCAGTCCTCATATGTGTTTTAAATGAAAAATGATGACAGCAGAAAACTGTACACCTTCAAATTTAGATATTATGCAGAGCAGTCATAAAAAAGAACAGATAAGCACCCTGAAATTCACCAGAGACAAAAATCCAAGAAAACCATTTCTTCATTTGAATTTTACTAATTTTTCATGATCAAAAGTTCTCTTTCTGCCCCCTTTTTGTAACCAAATTGCTTAATTACAAAAAGGACAATACCATAAATATTTTTTGGCCAACTCACAGTTGACTTGTGCAGCTAACCATCTTTGGCAGGCAGCAGTCAAATTGGCCCTAGATGAAGTATAGGTGAGTCAGTTGTTATCTGCATACACTATAAATATAGTTCCATATGTATGGTCCTTGAACTTCTCAGTGATAGCTTCAAAGCCAACAATTACAACTGATGTAGGGTAATTAGGCTCACTGTCAGTAGATTTTTTTTTTACTAGAAAATAAGTTGATATATGATGATTGTAGCTCTTTTCATATAGGACTTTCCCAAAGCCTCCTAGTCTAGTATTAGTATGCAGGACAAAAGACTTGTTTTTGTTTTTTTTTTTTTTAAGCAATCGGGGTTAAGTAACTTGCTCAAGGTTACACGGCCAGTTATTTCTGGGTGTGGTGCTGAATATCTGATCCTGGGTTTGATCCAGGTCATAGCGACACTGGAGCCAGTGCTCTTACTCACTGAGCCACCTGGCCACCCCTAAGCAATTGGGGTTAAGTAACTTGCTCAAGGTTACACGGCCAGGTGTTTCTGGGTGGGTGCTAAGTGTGTGAGCCCGGGATTCGATCTCCAGGTCTTCTCAACACTGGAGCCGGTGCTCTTACTCGCTGTGCTACCTGGCCGCCCCAAAAGGCTTGTTTAGGTCTGCATAGGGCAGTACTGGGGTATATGTGAGGATTGACCAAGTTCTTAAAAACTTGTTCACATTTCTCTCTCTAGGGAGACTTACCCTTAGAGTAATCACTTTAGAGATATGAGAGTCATCAAAGTCAAACTTCTCTGGGTCTACTCCTATATTGGAGGAATCAGAGCTCTCTTGTGAAATTTTCTAACTTTATTTACTTGTGTCATCATGCAGCTTCTATACAGATATTCATTCTCAGTTTGTTAATTGTAGTATTCTACTAATAATTTGAACAGGCTAGAGTTAGCCGTAGTCAATGCTGATATACAAGAAATATTTTCTGTGTCTAAGCATAATAGAACCATGGTAGAGTCTATCTTTTTCCTCTCCTTTTCCCTTCTTTCTGACACCAATGACTTTCTGAAGCAAACTTCAAGTTTACTCTGATGTAATCCATGTTCTTGTCTCTCAGGCTACAGGGGTTTCTTCCTTCCATAGGTGGTAAAAGGTTTTTAATTAAATGTTTCTCAGAAGGATTAGAATATAATGATCACTTGGTATCCACTATTCAGCACACCAAGACACTCTACATCTTTATTCTTCATAGTGTAATGTTAATGGGAGTTGAAGATCTTCTTCATCCATTAATAGGTCTCAGGTGGAGCCCAATAAGAGAAGTTTGATTAGGGGAGGCTTGTTTTTCCAGGAAGACCCACACCTTTTGTTACTTTGTAATTAGTCAATGGGTCACAAGGGTTGTGATACCCTCTGACCCTGAAGGAGGGTATATATACTCTGAAGGGAGATTTTGCTTTGGGGCTCACTCATTGGAAGAATGGTCATGTGATTTGGTCAGACAAGACTCTGGGTAGCCATTAAGGAGCCTCTTGGCTTTGAAAACCCAGATGTTGGTACTTTTCTTTCTGGTAACTATGTATGCATAGCTTTGGTCAGACAGCTAGAAAGCCTGTCGATTTGTGTTATTTTCTCTGTATTTTTTTCTGCTTATAATTTCTGTTTGTATTTTCTCTGAAGTTCAGGTTGCTGACTTCCCCCCTGAACTAAGTGAATTATATATATATATATCTATGTGCATATATATGTAATTGAAATAAGATTGTTGACTCCTTTAAAGTTGTTTTCCTTTAGAAAAGCAGATCAAAGAACCTGTGCTAGCAGCACAGTGCATTGCAAGTGGCAGATAATAAATAAATACAAATACTTGTTGATTGAGATCAATCTGTAACTGAATTTGGATTCTCCAGGTTGTTCTTTGCAAACTCTGCCTATTCCTCAAATAATTTTACTCTAATAACTCATTATAATTCACCTATTCATTTTTTTCCTCTCTAATAATTAGTTGTGCTTTCATCTTACAATGATGGTGTTGACCTTTGCCCATTTGCTGTCTAACATTGTTCAGCTATATCTATCAGCCTTTGAAAGACTCTACAGAATCCTATAAATACAGAGGAATTCTCTCCTTTGTGCTGACTGGCAGTCAAAAGAAACTTGTGTATACTTTATGAGCACCATGACCATAATCACATTGCCTTTCTCTAGACTTTCAAAGTGCTGATATTATGTGACTTCAAAATTTGCATCCTTTAGACTCCATGTTAAAGATGTCCCTTTAATAATATATGGATATATACATATATAATAAAGATAATAATAGCTAACATTTACATAGTCCTTTATGGTTTGAAAGTGCTTTACAAATATTATTTTATCCTCACAACAATTCTAGGAGGTAGGCACTATTTTTGTCCTCTTACAGATGGGGAAACTGAGGCATAGCTATTAAGTGACTTGCCTGTGGTTTCACCTAGGAAAATGTCTGAGAGTGAATTTGGATTTATGACTTCCTAATTTTAACACCAGCACTCTGCTGTACCATCTAGTTACCTCATGTAATTCTGGAATTTTGTAATGTAACTCTAGTAATTTGGTTGCATTGCTGAATCGATTATCCTCTGGTTCTTCCCCAAGGGAATGATTTCTTTCCAGAAAAAATTCCTCATTTGGGCCTATGATGGCCTGTGATATAGAATATCTAGAACCAACATAATTTGTGTCTCTAAGTATTCTTTTCAAGCTTAATGAAGCATTTCAGTGTGCTTACTGGCAATCCTTAGCTCATTAGTTTGAAATTGTCTAAGGAAATCTTCCTCTTTAGAGGAAACCTTAATGACCAATTTTCAAATACATTCTCATGCTTTGACCACATCAGTAATTTTTGAATAATCACATATTTTCTGGAAATTTAAAGAAAGCAGCCTAATTTTTTTCTGCCTTCATATCTGTTAGTGCTTGTTTATATTCCTACATTTTTTCTGCTTCAAGTCTTTTACAATGATATTTCTACATCCAAGGTCTATTCTTAGAATTTAAAGGCCCCTATGTGTTTCTCTGTGCATCACTGCACACAATAATACCTCGATTGTATTCAAATTTGAGTTAAAATTCTGTTCAACAAAGCATGTATGGAAATAGTTTATAGTATCTTGGGACAATTGTATATTAAAGCATAAACCAACAGTTAGCAAAGATAAGATAGACAATGGCAATGATCTCAACTCTATTTTCAATTAAAAACCAGCATAATCAATGGTACATAATTTCAAGCAGTATTGATTAGTGAGAGTCAATACCACATTAGGCCAAACAACATTGGCACTCACAATATACAATGCATTTGGAATCCTATGGGACAAAGTGGGTTGTTCAGAAGAGGGCATCCCAATGTGAAAAACAAATGTCATATCCTAAGCTGGAAAGAAAATGCTTCCAGTGAGGAAAAGAGAGAAAAAAGGAAAATTTTAAAAGTTAACAAAATTATGATGGTGAAAATCCTAGCAGAAAAGCATACACTAAATCTTGAACTAGAAATAAAACAATTCTAGAGAAGAAAGAATATGAAAAATTGAAAATGAAAATAATTTTTAAAATTCAGGAAAAAGGAAGTATTTTCAAATTTAAAACTTAAAAAGCTTCTAAATAAAAGAATTATTCTCAAGGAGCTGCTACATGAAACACTCATGTGATACTTATGTGTTTCACTTTGATAAAGGCAGGAATGGGATTTCATCTATTCATATAATTAGAATGTGCAATTGGAATAGATGATCAGACAAATTCCACATGAGCCACAAGGTGGCGCTCTGAGGTCAAGTTGCTCCAGCTCCCAGGTCACTTTCAGTCATTTTCTTACATATGCAGGCAAATACAGAACTTCTGACCTTTGGAGTGCGGGAGAGATCCATGGATTTCCTCCTGGGTTTCCCCTACTTCCAGGTCCCCATTCTCTCAGGTCTGGTTTAGCCTAGAGTGAGAAAGTGGAAATTATAACTTAATTTGGCTTATTAACCTCCATCCCCATTAAGATTCTGATCTTCCAAATGTGACTGCAAAGTGTACTGGAAGGACCACTCTTTTACGTTATAGATTAGAATACATTTGCTGATTGCAATAAAAAATTAATAAAGGATACAAAATCAAAGTTGCTGAGGAATTGAATACACCCACTCCTATCATATTCCCCCCCTTTTCCTCCCCTCTTATATTAAGTCAGTTATTGAATCAGGACCAGATTTTTTTTCTGAAATCTGTAGGCTGTTCAGGACATTGAACTGAAGAACGCTATTGATGGATGAACTTGTCCAAATCCCCAGGGTACATGCTTTTTGATCCTAGGTGGGAGTGGTTGCTTCATCCAACTAGAGCCCCTTACAAAGAATTTAATTTGAGGTGAATTCTGTGTATTCTGTTCAGGCTGGGGTGAGGGTAAATCCTTTGTCTAGACTGTCCAAGGCTGGGGAAATGACATAATCAAAGTCACATTCTTCTATACCCTCATTAGACTAGGTCCACCTCTTTCATCACAATATTCATAATTGTTAACCAATTGAAGTCAATTGCCACCCTCAGGAATACCCACTCTTCCAAGGACATATAAGCATCAAGTGGGTTCAATTAATGGTCTTTGGCATTTGAAAATGCCACTGACCCCTTTTATTAATTGTCTGTTGGCATGACTAATAAAATGATTAATTACACAGCAACTGTCTCTTGAACTTTTTATGCATCACCCTATATACATCTTGTTTATATATGGTTATTTACATTTTTCCTCCCCCATTAGATTGGGAGCCCCTAGAAATATAGACTTTCTTTCTTTTCTTTTTTTGGAGGGGGGAAAGTGGGGCAATTGGGATTAAATGACTTGCCCAAGGTCACACAACCAGTAAGTGTTAAGTGTCTGAGACCAGATTTGAACTCAAGTCCTCCTGACTCCAGGGCTGGTGCTCTACTCACTGCACCACCTAACTGTCCTTCTTTTGCCTTTCTTGTGTCTCCAGTGCTTAGCACAATGTCTAGCACACGGTGGGCACTTAATAAATATTTATTGACTGACTTGGAAAGGGGAATGATGATCACCATAACCTAGTCATGCCAGACTTTTCCTTTCTTGGCATGCCTACTATGAATAAAACGATCCACAAATATTAAGTGCTTACTGTGTGCCAGGATTGTGTTAGGTGCTGAGGATAAAAGAACAAAGGATGAAATAGTCCTTACCTTCAATGCAGTAGACTTCTAATGGGGGAGGCAACCAGTAGGCATAAAGATATATATATATACTGCAACAATATAAAGTTAATAAATACAAACATATACAAAGTAATTAAATATAAGGTAGTTTGGGAGGGAGATCAGGAAAGGCTTCATGAAGAAGTGACTTTGTCTTAAAGGAAGACAAGAGGATAATATTCTATCAGCAAAATATTTGACAGTCTTTCATATCATTGTTGACGAGACAGAGAGATGTAGGCTGTGCTAGCAGAGTAGGGATACTGGGGTGCTGCTGGGCTGGCAGCCAGAAGGGAGCTCAGGCAACGCTGTGCCCAAGGTAAGGGAGTCTTCCTTCCAATATTTTTGCCAGTACAGCAAACCACTGAAACAAGAAGCAGCATTAGAACTTCTGACTGGACTATTTGGAGATGCCAGAGACTGGGGTGGAAACTGATGGCCTCTGTAAGCCAGCCTCAAAGTGGGTGTGAGGAATGTGGTGATGAGATAAAGCACTGAGATGAAAGTCAGTGGAGATACCAGTGAACACTGTAAGGTGGTTGGTTTCTCAAGGTAACTGGTCCTTGTTTTCTCCTTGTGATGTCTTCGTAGAACAAGGGAGTTGTCCTGGGAATCTCTGTCCATCTGTGTTTGTAGGTCTTGCTTCTCCAGTACCCCAAGAAATCAGCAGCAGTAAAAGGGGCGCTCCAATTTTGCCCAGCGCTGTCTACTTGAATTATACTGCTGAATATATCTCTGGTTTCTATCCCTAAGGATGGGTGCCAGCTGCAGTGGTACCACTGTCTCCATTTAAGAGCCTGTGTCTTGCTATTGCTGGATGAACTCAGGACTAGCTAATTGATCAGATCTAAAGAATAGTGGTTAATGGATCAATGTCAGCCTGGAGTGGGGGCCTCTGCTGACATGTCATAGAGATCTGTCCCTGGCTTGCTTTTATTCAATGTTCTTACTAGTGACTTTGATAGAGGTATAGATGGTATGCTTATCTAATTCTTAGAAGGCACATAGCTGGGAATAGTAGCTAATACTTTGGATAATGTAATCATGATTCCAAATTGATCCTGACAATCTGGAATGATAGACTGAATCTATTTAGATCATATTAAGTAGGGACAAATGCAAAGCCATTCACTTAGGGGAGGGATATGCATTTATATGGTGCTACTCTGTGACGGGCACTGTGCAAATCACTTAAAAAAATATTGTGTATGTTGTTTGAGCCTCACAACAACCCTGGGAAGCAAAGTGCTGTTATTGTTCTCATTTTACAGTTGAGGAAACTGAGGCAAATAGCGGTTAAGTGACTTGAATAGGGTCACAGAGCTCATAAGTGTTTGAACTTAGGTTTAAAAAGTTCCCCTGCACAAAGAAAGTATGGAAGATATGTGGTTAGAAAATTGCGAAAAAGGCAGGAGTTTTAGTAGACTGAAAGCTATTATCAAAGTAGCCAAAAACGCTGTGATATTAAACATGACTTGAATTACTCTATTCAGTTTTGGGGAGCTACATTTTAGGAAGGAAACTGATCAATGCAAACACCTGTATAGGTAACAATGAGGTGAGCAGGTTGGTGAGAAGGCTCAAAAACGTGTCTTACAAGGATGATTTGGAGGAACCATGGATATTTAATCTGAAGAAGAATAAACTCAGAGAAGGTGAAAGGACATGATAAGAGACAGTCAGTTACATGGGAAGAGACCATCAGGTGAAATGGTTCCAAGGTGAAGCAACATTCATTGACCTTGTTTTGCTTGGGTTCAGAAGAACAATGGGTGCAATCTCACAGGGAGGCAAACATTGACTTGATGTCAGGAAAAACTTCCTAAAAATTAGAGTTATGCAGAAGTTGAGTGGGATGCCTAGGACAGCAAGTTACTCTAAGGCAGAAAGAAACACGCATTTATTAAATACCTACTATTTGCCAGAGATTGTGTTAAGCACTTTATAAATATTATCTCATTTGATCCTCAAAACAACCCATTTTACAGTTGTAGAAACTAAGGCAGACAAATTTTTTTTAAAAGTGATTTGTTTGCTTTCTTAAAGGGCAAACAACCCATTTCAACTGAATATAACTTTTAAGCAGATTTTGAACAGCAAATAAAACAACATTCCCATACACTAAGATTTAGTTTCTATCTTTTTCCATTTTCACAGTATCATTAGGTAATATTTTCCTGGGAGAAAGGAGCGTGTAAGCCAGGTCTATGTCTGCTGGAATGGAGGGGGAGAATGAGAGAGAGATCAAGGGGGAGGGAGGGAGACACAGAGAGAGACAGACAGACACAGAGAGACGGACAGACAAAGGATGAGAGGAAACAGATTGGTATTGAAGATGACTATATAACCCATGTGTCCACTGTTTGTTACTCCTCAGAAATCTGTCTAGGAACTCCTAAATTTGTCTTATTTTTAACTCTCCCCTAGGACCAGTCAGTCCTCCATACTCACCTAGTGTAAGCAAAAAAACCAAAAACAAAACCTCCTAATAAATATTTGAATATAAAGTATGTTATTACAAAGCATGTGTAGAACAGAATGGATTTGTACCTTAGTTCAGGTTGCAAGGGAAGAGGGATACTTCCTGCTTTTTATCCCAGAAGGTCAGTAATTATCCTCAAAGAAACAAAACTTGCTGATACTATGGGAAAGGTCCCAGTAGCATGAGTGGCATGGGAAACCCTAATGAAGTCAAATCCTGACTCATGTTTTGGTTTCTCTAGAATCTCAGTTTGTTCCCTTTCCTGCTCTGATATCTACATGTCTGGTCTGTCCCCATCTCTACGACTGGACCCCCACCATCTGTCCTCTCCAGCACCACCAGACTGTGATAGCTTTCAGGCTCTGTTTGACTCAACTGCTCATCGCCACTTGGCTGGCAGTCTGCTTGCCTTGTGTATCATTTTGTAAGTTTCTCATCGGTGTCCTTGACCCCTTGAAAACCCCTGCCGTCCCTGAGCATAGCTTTCCTTTTTTCAGAAGTCCTTCAACCTTAGGCTTATGACATTATGAGAAAACTAGTCCATTTTTAACAACACATGATGAAATGTTGATGAAATTAAATACTCCATCAGTTAAAAAAATTGCAGTGCCTGCAAATTATACAAAGTATAGGTATTAATATAAATGAAGTTGGCATATATATCATGTCATATACATAAGTTATATGTACATATGCATATATATATATGATTTATAGGTTACTATAACAATGGTCAGTTTATATACACAGTTGCATATACATAAATCACATACACATAGCATATGATAGAACTATTGCACAAGTAAAATTACATATTAATTGCTTTTCTCAAGGGGAGCTGCTTATCTTCCTGAGTTCAAATCGGACCTCAGACACTTACTAGCTGTGTGACCCTGGGCAAGTCACTTAACCTTATTTGCCTCAATTTCCTTATCTATAAAATGAGTTGGAGAAGGAAATGACATACCAATCCATTATCTTTGCCAAGAAAACCCCATATGGGGTCATGAAGAGTCATACACAACTGAAACTACTGAACAACAAAATGAGATCAACTGTAAAGCGTCTTTCCTAATATCTCTGCATGCAAGTACTACAAAAGCTTATTCCAAGGAGCCTCTTGCTCAGATCCCAGTGTCCTCAACAGGTTCAGCCAGATGTGATTGAAATATTCTGGGCATAGGTCTCCTTGAGGATGGCATGATGTAATCTTAGACAACTTGATGTCTAAGCATGTCAAACACCTACTTAAGTAAATTTCTTTTAAAATCTTGATCCTGATCAGAATGGATCCTGGCAGAGAAGCCACAAGGAGAAAAGTCCTCCTTGCACAACACCTTAGCTTACTGTGGGAGCCTGGTTCTTGGTTGGGTAGAACTATGTGCATCACCATTAGGAGGTTGCTTCTATTCTTCTTATCCCTATGCAGAGATAAGTCCTTTTACTCAAGGCCCAGAGTCTTGCTGCTGCTCATGGTCTCTAGGTTAGCAGTTCATGCCACTTTCCTTCGAGCACAGCCAGCATAGGTCTTAAAATTCTTGTACACATCCCCTGCCATCCTTGGACAGCAGAACTTTTTCTGCACTAGATTTAGTTTTCTTATGGCTCAGATGCTGAAAATCATTGTGAATGAATTAATCAATCAATGAAAAAATATATTAAGTGCTTATTATGTTCCAAGCACTGTATTAAATACTGGGGAAATAAATATAAAAGCAAAGACAGCCTCTGCCCTCAAAGGGCTTACATTCTTTTTTTTTTCCTCTCTTTTTTTTCAAAGGAATATTAATTTTTATAAATTAATTTGTTTGTTTACTTTTAGTTTACATGATTCAATTCCACAATTCCTTGGCTTACGTTCTAATAAAGAAGACAACACGAAAAGGGTAGTGGTGACTGGTGGTGGGGGGGTTGGCACTAGGGTGCTAAAAGATCTAGGAATTGTAAATGGAGTCACAAAGAGAGTAAACTGATACGATTCATCCAGGAACAATGGTAGAGCTGATTTGATTTTGGTTCCAGAAAGCCTGGAGATGTTTTTAGGTTTGAGCATACCAGGACCACCATGTGTATTTTCTTGTGGATGCCTATGATTTCCCTGGAAAAACAAAAACATAGTATTATATAACTTAGATAAGCATGATCCTTTTTGGTTCCACAGAGGCCTAGGCTTTCTAGGCCTGATATTCTTCATAAATTGACTGCATTATAATTGGTATGTGGGATACACTGTCCATCAAAATAGGACATATTACATTTTCAATCCTTGCTGTCAAAGCTTGACAGAGTTTTATGAGTATAGGTGGAAAGGGTTCAGGAAAGGTCAATGGTTCAGAGCCTAATTCTTTAGGAATCTGTGGCAGCCAGTATCCCTGATCTGTCTCTGGTCCCTTGCCAATCCAGTAGATTATAACTTTTAGTAAGCTACCTGTTGAATTCACACATTGTGCATGTGCCCATCTCATTCATTATAGTAGCAAAATGATCCTTGGCTTCTTTGGATGCCATTCCCGAAGAGGGAATCCTTGACCTTTCCTGCTAAACCTTTTTGTTCTTCTGGGAGGGGGGCACTTTGGCATAATGGCCTGGTTTCCAGTAGGCTAGGTTCTTTTCTGTGAACTTTCTGTTCGGAGTTGGCCTCTTTTTTTTTGGTCTCAGTCTTTGAGTCAGCCTTATTTGGGCAATTCAGAGCTTGTTTTTTTTTGTTACTATCTAAGTTCTCTTCTTTTTAAAAAATTAATTAATCTATTTTTAGTTTTCAACATTTACTCCCATAAGATTTTGAATTCCAAATTTTCTCTCTCCCCCTCCCTCCTTGCTCCCCACCCTGAGATGGCATGCAGTCTAATATAGGCTCTGTATATACATTCATATTAAACATATTTTCCCATTAGTCATGTTGCAAAGGAGAATTAGAATCAATGGGAGGAACCATGAGAAATAAGAAACAAAACAAAACAAAAAAAGAGAGCAAATAGTATGCTTCAATCTGCATTCAGACTCCATAGTTCTTTTTCTAGATGTGACAGCATTTTCCATCATGAATCTTTTAGAGTTGTTTTAGGTCCTTGCATTGCTGAGAAGAGTTAATTCTATCAAAGTCAGTTTTTGCACAATGAGGCTGTTACTGTGTACAATATTCTGTTCCACTCACTTCACTCAGCATCAGTTCATATAAGTCTTTACAGGTTTTTCTGAAGTCTGCTCATCCATTTCTTATAGCACAACAGTATTCTATTACATTCATATACCACAACTTGTTCAGCCTTTCTGTAATTAATGGCCATCTCCTCAGTCTCCAATTCTTGGCCACCACAAAAATTGCTGCTATAAATCCAAGTTCTCTTCTTGCCCATATGTTTTGACTCTACTTGCCTGGTCAATCAGATCATTCCTGAGCAACTATGGGCACTTCTTGGAATGTGTACAGCTGTGAGTACAATAATAGCAATTGCTCAATTACAGATTTCTGAGAAATTTTGTCAGTTCAGTGTAGTTACTGTACTTCCTGGCCACTGTACCTTTGATTGTTGCCCTCAGTAATAGTCTCTCCAAACTAAGCGCGAAGCAGGAGAGCCTCTCTTCCTCCTTTTGGAAGGTAGCTGAAAATTTCACATAGATACTCTATTTTTTTGGTGCCACAAAATTGGTCCACAGGCATTTGAGATCTGTGACCTCAGGGCACTGCATCTTCGAGGTGCATATGATGTGGAAAGGTGTAGAACTTTCCCTTCCATCCATGGGAGCACTCCTACACTTCACTGGACATAGATACAGAAAGGTAGATGGCTGGACTGGCAATGTTCATGTTCTCTCTTGGGGCAAGATGAAGTTACTCAGAGTATAATCCCTGTGTGTGCCACCAGGTGGCGCTCCAAGAAAGGTCTAACATCCCAACCTTACTGGTCAGTGAGAGAACTTGATAACCATATAAGTCCCTTTAGAAGTTGTGCACAGGGACTTAACCTGAGTTCCCTGTCTCTCAGATTTTGGTACCTTGTTATATCTTGTCTCATGTAGTTTAAAGTGGAAAACATAAAGATTTTCAGAATTTATTTGCTTCATATCCCCTTTTTCTTAAAGTTTTATCTCCTTGCCAACTTCATGTGACCCAAAAGGAGTACACATTATAGTTTACTTTCAAGTGTGTTTGCTCAAAGGAATAAAAAAAATATACAGTACTGAAATTCCTGACATAGTCATTCCCAGAAGGGTCTGAAATCTCAACTTTCCAATGGCTACAGTCATTCCTTATTAAGGTCTTCCACTTCTGCCACGAGAACTAACTGAGGCACTCAGAGGCCACTTATAGAAAGAGAATATTGAACTTTCCCCAATTTAGAAAGTCATAAAGAAGGGAAAGGAAACAATTTCACCAAGTGGAGGCCCCACTCCAGTTTCGATTGGAATGGCGTTCAATTTCTAACCAATCAACAGAAAGCATTGCTGTTATGTTCTATCAACCTGTGTTATCAATGTATTCTGGTATGCAAAGTCAATCACACCATGTTGCAACCTCACTATTCGTGACATGTCTCATGTAAAATTTTCTATCAAAACTTCAAGGTCTGAATTAACTCCCTGACTGGAATCTATACTATACATCTTCCCAACCCCCACTTCTATTCTTTTGGCAGATAAATGACAGAAATCAAAGGGAAAGCACTATGCACTTTGGTACCCAGGTGTTACATTCCTCTAGAAGGTGAATAGTTTTGTAGTCCCTGCAAAATTATATGAGGTATATTTGAGCATTTGCAGACATACATTATGATAAGTATCAGAATTCAATGCACTGAAGGCAATTATCCCAACATCAAAGGCAATTATTATCCCATGGTACCATGTCATCTAAATTAACATCACATGCATAATAAAACACAAGGCAAAGCATTACTTGACAGAGCTGCTTTAATGACTGAACTCTTAAGCAGCAAACAGACTATATTGTGTGGACATATAGCAATAGTACTTTGTGCCATTAGTGCATAAGCAAATATAAAATGGCAAAAAACCTAGAAAACATACAATCAGAGTTGACATATGTATCAACATACACCAATAGATAAAACTGCATTTAAAGCATATGTCTCAGGCACATTCATTAGTGTTGTATGGCAACATGTAAAATCATTCCCATGACTCCTGCAATGAAGCAAGGCCCATTGGATGGGGCACTGGACTTGGAGTCAGGGAGATCTCGGTTCATATCCCACCTCTCGCACTTAGTAGTCACTTAAGGTCTCTATTCTTTGGTTTCCTCATTTAAAAAATGAGAGTGTTGAACTCAATGACCTCTAAGACCACTTTCAGTTCCAAGTCTTACCCTATTCTGTGCTAGATTGTTCACTGGCCAGATAATCCCATGACCTGCTGACCATTCTGCACCTATACATGAGCACCTATACTCGATGGTCTAAGTCCAGGGGTGGGGAACCTGTGGCCTTCTAGGTCCTTGGTTGCAGCCTTTTGACTGAATCCAAGTTTTCCATAACAAATTCTTTTATAAAGGGGATTTGTCCTGTGAAGTTTGGATTCAGTCCAAGTGCTGAACTTGAGGACCTAGAGGGCCACGTGTGGCCTTGACGTTTCAGGTTCCTCACTCCTGGTAGGATGATTGTTAGCATCTCCACACCTACAGACCTAGATTCCATCTGCATGAGTTAGTGGATAGCTCGGGGAGCTATGTCCCCATTCCCCATGGTCTCTGCAGTGGAAGCATTAAGGAAGCAGTAGCGCTATCTCTGGTCTCAGCCTTCTTGTCCCTCTCACTTCTGGACTGAGCTCCACCTCAGGCTGAAGCAATCAGTGAACCACACTTATCTTCTTCATCTGAATCATTGCCTAACGAACTTTTGTATCATTCAGATGGTTTCTCTACACATATGTGAGTGGTCTCTTCTCAGAGTCTGTTCACTTGATTATTTGGCTTTCCCTTCCTTTTGTTCTCTCTGTTCATCATGGAGTTCAAATAATTCCTCTATAGGTAATAGGTGGCTGAAATTAATTATTTTTGTAGCCTCTTCTCTGTTTTCCCTCCAAACAATAATCTCTGGAATATGTTCTTCACTATTTGCAGTAGAAAAGACCTCTATGTAGTGGTTTTCCATTGGTCCACTCTATTGTGTGTACCCGGAACACCAACCTTTCTCAATGATGACAATTCAAGCATCATACCTCCAAAGCAATAGTTAATAGGCAAATCATGAAATTCACCCAGTGTCCTAATTTCTGATAATGTTACATTCATGCACCAGCAAACATAGCAAGTTGACTCTGCTGAGATTTCTGCTCAGACCTTAGAATTCTGAGATTGCTCAGTAAAGTGTAATTAAAATGCTCCAGCTGTGGGTCATCTTGGGGATGGTAAGCTATAGTTTCAGATTTCTTGATTCTTTCCAAAGCTAATGCTTCCTTTATTTTCCACCTGGCTGTACTCCTTTTGGATTTCTTTAATTTCTCCATCATGGCCCCATGCTGGGAATCTTTTTCCATTTTCCCCTGCTGGTTTTCAGCTTCCTTTTTGTGCATTGTCTTTCTGTGTTAGATTGTAAGACCCTTGAAGACTTGTCTTTCTTTTATTTGTATTTTATCCCCTATGCTTAGCATAGTGACCAGCATATAGTGGGTGCTTGATAAATGTTAATTGACTATTCTGACTGCTTCTCCGAATAGCTGTGTTTTTAAAGTTTCTACTGAGATAGTGAAACTTTCTACAGAGTAATGTTTCTCCTCCAATACTTTAGTGGTTTGGGGCACTTTCTGTGTCTTGGTTGGGTATGCTTGGCATTCCTGGTGAAGTGGTCTGTCACCACTAGGCTATGGCTTATATTTTTATACTATCTTCTTCCAGAGATGCAAAGTCAATGTGCACAAGTCCAAAAACTTGGTGCTTATACTTTCAGATATTCAGCACAAGTTGGTAGTACTTCCCTCTGAATACGCTGACTAGAGACTTCATACTTCTTAGTGATGTCTGTTGGCCATCTTGGGTAACTAATTAGTTTCTTACCAGTTCAAGGGTTCTTTCTTGACCCCAAAGCCCAAAGTCATCACGTAATGCCTCCATGCTTGCAGAATAAAATGTCCTTCCTAGTGCCATGTGGGGAAATAGTTATAGCCTGAGTCAAGCACTTGGGTGTAGCCAGCATATAAAGAGAAAGGGCTTTCTTGAGTTTGCCTAGGGACCATGAATGGGGAACCAGAGGCCCAGAGGCCACATATCCTCAAGGTCCTCATGGACCCTCTAGGTCCTCAAGTGTGGTCCTTTGATGGAATTCAAATTCAAGGACTATACTTGAAGACCTAGAGGCCTCAAGTTCTCCAACCCCTGGAGGCCAATATTGGTGTATGAGTGAGGCCCCTGATTATTTGAATTTCTCATTCCAGTAATCTCCTAATAGTTTCAGAAGGTTCAGACCACACTGACTCTTCTTGCTTTTATTCTCCCTTGAAAAATCTTAGATCTCAAAGGTTTTTAGGATGTGGCCATTTGAGGAGAACTTCTATCTTCTCTGGGTCTCCTCTTTGCTGATTCATGTATTGTGTAAGATCGTCAACCAGGAGAAAAAACCCAGACCCTTTCCCAACCAGGTGTTAAAGATGTCACAGGCAGGTCCTCTGAGTTTCTCTAGTAATCAATTACATTTCTCTGCATTGATTCCTTACCGATCCTGCATCCTATCAGGAGCATTTTCTAGTCAGGTATCAAAGCCTTCCTCTCTAGTTAAATGTCCACAGTACACTTACTGTCTGCTGCTAGTGCTGGCAGCCTAACAGAGCAATGCTAGCGGTGGTTAACGAGAGGGGAAGATAATGAGAGAGTTCAGGTGAGCTCTTCCAAATACTTTCTTTTCCTAGCCAGTTCTGCATTCCTAATAACTGCTTTGACCCCCGGAAGCCCTTGCCATCTCTGCTTTTCTTCTTTCTAACATCCTCTCTGCCTCAGAACAACATCATAGGAAATAAAGTCCTTTCCTATATGTGCATGTCTACCATAACAACACAATTGATGAAGGGATCCTCTGTGTTTTGCTCCCTTTGTTCCCAAGAACAATATTACTTTATTGGGAAGCTCTGTCCAGTGCAGTATTAGTCAGTCACTAGGTCAAGTCAGAGTCTAGCATCAGGAACATGCGGTATCAGCTATGAGGCTGACCCAGGGAAGGTTTAGGAGCTGGAACCCAGGCCCAAACCATGGAATTGGCATCAGGAAACATAATCTGCATAGGTGGTGCAATCAGCCACAGATACCAGACAACAAAGGGTCAGCTCCCAAGTCAAATAGAATTAAGTACCAAAGTATTTGGTGCAGACATTAAATGTTATGGGTGGTCAGAAAGGGGAGATCAGTAGGGACTGGAATTATTAGGAAGGAATTTGTATAAGAAATGAATATGAACTGAGATTAGAGAGGATTAGGGAGGGGATTACAGGCAGTAAAAACAGCCTCAACACATGCATGGAAATAGCAATGTTCATGATGCATTCCACAGATAATAAAGAGACTGACCCGGCTGGACTAGAGGATTCACAGAGTAAGACAGCAGAAGATCAACAATAAGCATCTATTAAGTGTCTAAGGTTTGCTAGCCACTGGGCTAAGCATTGGGGACACAAAGATAATCCTTACTCTCACAGAGTTTACTGTCTAATGGGGGGGGGCAACATGCAAACAACTCTGTAAAAACACCATATATACAAGATAAACTGGGGAAGATAAATAGAAGGAAGGCACTGGTATTAACATATATCAGAAAAGGCTTCTTGCAGAAGATGAGATTTCAGCTAGGACTTAAAGGAAAGCAGGGAGGCAGAGATGGGGAGGGAGAGAGCATGGGAGAGATAGTGAGTGATATTGCCCAGAGTTGGGAGATGGGGTATCTAGTGTTAGAAACAGCAAGGAAGCCAATGTCATTGGGCTATCAGTGATTGTTGTATGCCTTCAATGAGGATGAAATCAGCATGAAGGTTAGCTACTGCATTGATGATAAATTATTTAACTTGAAAAGGTTATAAGCCAAGAATAAAGGGGAGGGAGAGTTGGTGTGTGACTTTTTGTTTGCATATAATTGTGTACTCAATGCAGTCTCTGAGGTTGAGATGCAACACAGTATGGATTGATTCTCTGTGGCTTGTACTAATTTTGGCCTGACAATTAACACCAAGAAAAGAGAGGTTCTCTACCAGCCAGCACCACACCTCCATTCATGAAGTTCATTGGTTACGGCCAATGGAGAAATTTTGAATGCTGTGGATAATTTCACTCACCTTGGCAATATTTTCCAGGGATATACACATAGATGATAAGATCGATGTATGTATTGCCAGAGCTAGCACAGTATTTGAGAGCCTCAAAAGGAAAGTATGGAAGAGAAGAGGTGCCTACCAAACTGAAGATCCACAGAGCCATTGTGCTGACCTCATTGTTGTATGCTTGTGAAACTTGTACAGTATACTAGTGCCATTCCAGTAAACTGAATGGCTTCCATCTGAATTGTCTTAGGAAGATTCTGAAGATCATCTGACAGGATAAAATGCCAGATATTGAGGCCCTTTATTGAGCTGAACTGCCAAGTATTCAACCTCTATTGTAGAGAGCACAACTCTGATGGGTTGGCTATGTAGCCTGAATGCCAAACTTATGTTTGCCTAAAAGACTATTTTATGTACAAGGCAAACACTCACATGGCAGTAAGAAGAAGCAATATAAGGACATGCTGAAGGTCTCTCTGAAGAATTTTGGTATTGATTGTGAGACATAGGAGACACTAGCACAGTATTGCCCAACATGACACGCCCACATCAAAGAAGGAACTGTGCTCTATGAGCAAAGCAGAATTGCTGCAGCTCAAAAGAAGCATCAGATGTGCAAATTTAGGGACCTTTACACTCCAAATGTAGATATGGACTATCTGTGTCCAACCTGTGGTAGAACCTTCTGAATTCATATTAGGCTCATCAGCCACTGTTGGACACACTGTACTTTGACCGTGACATAATGATGTCATTTTGGTCCTCTTCAAGCATGAAGGACAACAGCCATGTGAAAGGGCGTGAAGATTACGAAGAACTGAAAGGTAGGACTAGGCCATTAACAGAGGGCTCTAAAAACCAAACAGAGGATTCTATATTTGATCCTGATGCAATAGAAATCACTGAAGTTGACTGAATGGGGGAGTAAAAGATGTGACGTGGTCAAATTGGTGCCTTAGGAAGGTTGATTTAACAGCTAAGTGGAGCATACATTGGAGGGGGAAGAGACTTGAAGTAAACTGACCAAGCAGCAGGCTACTGCAAAAATCCAGGCATGAGGTGATAAGGACCTGCATTGGAGTGCTGGTTGTATCAGATGAGGGAAGGGGGCATTTTCAAGAACTATTCTGAAGGTATCAATGATAGGTCTCGGACGATGATTAAAAAACAGGGGGTGGGAGTGAGGAGTTGAGGATGATGTCTAGGTTGAATGATGAATTTGGACCCAGGTCCTCAGATTCCAAATATCATACTCTTTCTCTTACACCTTGACTAGTGATTTCAGAATGTCAGGAAGCCTTCTAATTTCCTCAAATGACTCCTTCAAATGACCTAGCAGTATCATCATTAGGCCCATACCCCCCAAAAACAGAGAAAGAAGGAAATGACCTATATGTACAAAAAATATTTATGTCAACTCATCATAATAGCAAAAAATTGGATACTAAGGGTTGTTCACATTTTGGGGAATGACTAAATTATGGTATATGAATGTAATGTAATATTTTTGTGCCATTGGAAGTGATGAAATGGACAGTTTCAGAGGAAACTGAGAAGACTTCAATGAACTGATGCAGAGCAAAATGAGCAGAACCAGGAGAAGAATTAATATAATGACAACATTATAAGAAAAATAATTTTGAAAGATTTGAGAACTGGGATCAATGTCGTGTCAAAGCCAGAATCTAGAAGAATGAAAGTAAAACATGCTACCTACATACTGCTTGAGAATGGATAGTCCTAAAACGCAGAAAGAGGCATATACTTTTAGACAAGGTCAATGGAGAATTTGCTTTGCCGGACAAAGCATATTCATTAAAAGGATTATCTTTTTTTTTTTTTAATGATTCACTGAGAAGGGGAAATAGGAGAGAGAAATAAATGCATGTTAAAAACAAACAAACACCTTCCTCCTCTTTTCAGGTGACTAAAGTGCTGACTGCAAAATTTTCTGCTTCAAATGAGAGCCTGTCATCTGCACACCTGGTGGAAAGGTATAACAGGAAGATGAATCAGCACTTCAAAAGGGTGGTGAGGATGGAAAGTCTGCACAGGGACAAGGAGTGAATATGCATATTTTGTCCATTACACCCAGCTCCTCTTCCCTAGGCTAAAAGGCAGGGCTGGTCGTCTAAGTCCTCAGAGAGGGCCACAGCCTACATGGTTTAATTGGAGATGAGCTATGTTTACCTGCTTGGCAATATTTCCTGAGCTGACTAGTCCTGGCACCATCTTCCCATCTGTCCCATGATCCCAATCTTCAGAGTCTCTTTGTGACAAGAAGGATACTAAAAGAATACATAGATACCTTGTCAGCAAAGGAGGTTTGTCCCTTTTCCTCTTACACATTAGAGTAGATTAGTCTTATATATTAGCTAGTTGTTACTTTAGAAAGCAGAGAGCAGGATCACAAAGGGTTGGAACACGGAGCGCAAGAAAGGTCAATTTTGATAGGATGTAGGGGAAGCAAGGAGAAAACCAAGAGATGGGGAAAGGTCCAAAGCATGGGATACTACTAGAGGAGAGCAGATTTGGGTAAAGTGCCATAGGGGAAGAGGAGGAGAGGAGGTTAGGGTAGGCAGCTGACAGCATGTGGTGATTGGGAGGCAGAAGGGAGCAAAACTTTACACAAGACAAATTTTGCGTAGTTCAAAATTGCATCTGGGAGAAGTCCTAGTGAAGTACACATATTTCAGTGAATGGGAATGTGTTGACTATATATGTCCCATGAAACCAGGATTTCTTTTATAGTACCAGATGGGTGTGTCTTATTGTTTAACCCTGTATATGTATTTTTGGCCACAGCACCTCACCAGCCTTCCCTGCATTCTTGGGAGTAAATGGTGCCCAGGGCTATCCATGTGGTATGAGTTTAGGGGCACTGTGGAAAGCGCCTCTACCAAGAATAGCCTTGTAGCACTGACTGCTAGATTGAAATACCTCTATTCAAGGGGTGGCTAGGTGGTGCAGTGAATAGAGCACTGGCCCTGGAGTCAAGAGGACCTGAGTTCAAATCTGGCCTCAGATAATTAACACAAAAACTAGCTGTGTGACCTTGGGCAAGTCACTTAACCCCAATTGCACTCCAAAAAGCAAAACAAAAAAACAAACTTCTATTTACTTTTTCACACTGCCTGAAACTCTACCTATCATTCTCTTGGCTTAACCACTGTTATCTTTTAAAATGACATGACCCCAGTCAGGGTTAGGGCTAGAAGTCTTTTGCATTTTGTTGTTGAGTTGTTTCAGGCATATCTGACTCTTTGTGACCTTATTTGGGATTTTTTTTGGCAAAGATACTGGAGTGGTTTGCCATTTCCTTCTCCTAGGTAACTCTCAACTAGCTAACTCATTTTACAAATGAGGAAACTGAAGCAGACAAGGTTAAGGGACTTGTTGAAGGTCATGCAGCTAGCGTCTGAGGTCAGATTTGAACTCAGGAAGATGAGTCTTCCTAGCTCCAGGTCTGGCATTTTATCCACTGTGCCCCCTAACTGCCCCTTTCATAGCTTAAGGTTTACCTATAAAAAGCAGAAAGCAACAGAGCTAGAATCTTCTAACCCATCTTCATGCTAAAGATAGGAAAACTGAGACTCAGGGAGGGGAATTGACTTGCCCAAAGTCACACAGATAATAAATGACAGAAACAAGATTTGAACCCAGGTCTTCTGACTTTTAATTCCAGTGTTTTTTTTCCATTCTGACACGTACTCCTCTCTGGAAGTAGGCTTCTTGAGAGGGGTAGAAAAGAACAGAGATAATTTTAGAGCCTAAGCCACAGCAGAACTGAGTGGGAAAGTCCAGTGCAGGACGCTGGGTAACCAGAGAACCAGAGCATGGGGCACTGGGTGGGTGGTCCCTGGGTGTGTGAAGAAGCAGGAAAGAGAGAGGCCATCAGGAAGTGGGAGAGATGTGCAGAGTGGGAGGGATGTAAGTTGTAGGATCATAACTTAGGTCTGGAAGAGACTTGTAGAGACCATCTTGCCTGATCCCCTCATTTTACAAATGAAACAACTTGGACAATCCAAGTGATTTACTTACCCAAGGTCACCCAAGGTGCATCCAATGCAGTTTTCCCAAATCAAGCATTTTTTTCTTCTTCTTTATACTATAACATGACTTATCTAAGACAAATTTTACCAGCTTCATGATTTTGTGGAAATTCTCCAGATTCTGGGCTCATTTCATGTCCATAAGTGCAAGACAACCGGAACGCAGGCCTTGGGATTTTTTGAAGTTCTGCCCTTGGCCAACATGTGCATGAGGGTCTCTAAGTGAGCACAGTACTTGGAACTTGGAGAATGAAGACACATGGATGCAACATTTCACAGGCTTCCACTGAAGGCTGACTTCAACGACCCTCCAGGGAGTGTTTTGGTTTGGCAGGCATTTCTGAGTCAGTCTCCACAACCGTGTTCATTCCTCACCCCCCAAACTGTAGGACTGTCAGTCTTAAAACACTTCCAGAACTTGATTTGTAACAAGTGACATCATTACAAATGTAATGAGAAAATGGGGCCCAAGAGAGGAAGGAAATTGGACAAACACCTTCACCCCTATCCTGATTTCCTGTGCTCAAGGTTTTTGGTTCCACTTACATCTCACTGTCAAAACTTTTCCTGAAGTTTACATTGATTTTAAACCAGCCAAAAGCATCATTTAATCCAGAGTGAAGTCTCAAGTTGAAATTCATAAGAATATGCCTCTTTTCACTTTGCAAAGTGATTTACAATCCATTATCTCATTTTATCCTTGTGATATTAGGAAGCGTAATCATTATTACTATTTAACTGATGAAGAAATTGACAGACACCCAGAGAGGCTGAAATAGCTTGTCTAAGGCCATATGGTTGGAACTGATTGAACTGAGACTGAAACCTACCTCTCTTACTCTGTCCCAGGCTCTGTACTGCATTTACTAACTCATTATGGTAATTAATATCCTAAGTTTCAGTAGTTTTCTGTGGGTTTGACATGAGCAGAAGGCTAATGATGACAATTTCAAAGTAATACTTCTATACAGGACCATTCTGAAAGCTTATTAATAGTCATATAAATATCCTTAACCTTTCTTGTGTCATGGAGCCCTTGGGCCATCTGGTGAAGCCTATGGACCTTTTTTCAGAATAATGTTTTAAATGCATAAAACAAAATACATAGGATTACAAAGGAAACCAATTATATTGGGAAACATGTTAAAAAAACGAGTTTAAGGGCCCCAAGTTAAGAATGTCTACCCTAATGGAAGGATTGGTGTCTTAAAAACGTGAACATTAACAAGAAAGCTCAAGAGAAGCTGGTGTGGATACTTTTGTAGATACATCTCACACTGATCCTTATTATGTGTGGTATGATACTACCAAACTCATCTCTTCTTTTCCCCTTGAATAGACCCTGCCCATTTCCATCTCTTTTTTCCACACCAGACAATACAAACTTCTCATCTTCAAGTATTTAAGTATAGTCCCAGCTTACTCTCAAATTGCTATGACTGTTTAGGATATATATGTATGATGATGAACAAACTCAATGAACAGCATATCCAACCACATGTCATAATCTGGGCAATGTGCTTTATCTATTGCCTGAAATGTTTTTCTTCCATTTCTTCTGTTGAATTTTTACTCATACTTTAAATGCTTCAAGGGATCCACAATCTTCCTGATAGAGGTATTCCTCCTCTAATTAAATCTACTGTCTGTCTCTGCCCTCTCATTTAGTTCTGCTTTTATCCATGCCCTTCTATCAAGCTCTCATAAAGCATCTGTTCTAGGTTAGACTCAGGCCACTCCCTTGATAGTTCAGATTTGATATTGGTACTAAATGAGACCCTAGTAGGTCATTCAATATTTAACAAAATGGTATTTTCTTAGTCATAACAGGAGAAAGAGATTCAACAAGGATTCACATCAAGGTTATTTTGTGTTGATTCAGCTGAACAAAGGTTTGCCTCCTCAGACTTCCCATTCTGGCCTCCTCAGAGAACGACTGAAGTACCTTGTAATTGTGATGTGATGATCAGAAAGTGATGTCCATAGCCTGGGGCTTCAGTCCCCTGTGGCAATCAGATAACAGGAATAATTTTAATACTTTTTAAGGAAAAGAAAAAGCTAGCCCAACTTGCAAGGGGAGAGGGGTGAGGTGGGGGGAGTATATTGCTTCCACCATAATATCTAATCAATGCATTGTAGTCCTTCTCTTAGGTCTTTTAACGTTTTATGGGAACCAGTGCAGGTCTTGAAAGAGATATACACACACGCATTCAGACACACATGTATATACACATATATATGTACATATCTTTTATCCTTCATTCTCATTGTATCTCCTTTTATGATCAGACATTTCCTTGAAGATGATGATGATGTTTTTTATTCTTCTTGCACATAGGTCATTAATAGCGCATCACTGCTGTGGACTTCATCTACCTATGATACCTCTCTTGATTTCACTTTTGAAGGTCCCCTGCAATATTGATTCCTTAGAAATTGTGGCTTGTCTGGCTCATTCATTGTGAGAATATGGTGTTAAAAAGAGGGGTTTTTTATGAAGGAGAAGCTTGAGAGCACTGGAAATACTGTGCATTTCCCCTAAAGCAACCCAGCCTTCTTTCCTGCTAAGTATTTAATTACAAATCCAGGTCATTGCTTATTTGTAATGCCTGTCCAAGATATGTGTGCTAATGGACAAATTCAGTGAACTGCTTGGCCAAATGCATGTTATACAATATGCTTGTTTCATTTATAAGTTTTTCCCATGACGATAGTTTGGCTGATCTCTACCATGGCTGCATGATTCCTGAAAGGCTGGTGCCCAGTGATTAGGGAGGGGATCCTCAACAAGAACTGTTAATGTGTGCCCCCCATATTGTAATGAGGGATTTTTCACAGTGCTATGAACTCTATAGGGGAGTTAAAGCACTGTACTGGGGAAAATATGGAGAAGGAAAGATACTGCAGCTGACTTACTTGAGGAGGCCCTGAAGCATTCTGGGGCTTGATGTAATCAGCATAATGTCATCTGAAACTGAAGCACCTGGAGAATCTCAGTATCTATAAGAACTCCTTCCATTTGGACTCTTTCCAGGAATCTTCCATGGTTGTGGGAGAGGCTTTTGGTGAACACACATCTCTATGTTTTATACATTGCTTTATCCTGGTAATCAGAGGTAACTTGAATAAAATTATCCTTGTGGTTGTAGCCATTGAAGAATCATGCATGATTTTAACCCGTGCATACATGACAGTTTATTGGAGAGGAGCATATAAGTCTATATTTTCTTCTACTGAATCAAGTGCTTTTGGGGAAGCAATCAATTAACATTAAATGCAATGTAATTTCTATGTTTTTCAGTATAGAGGCTTCTCTATATTTCTAGTCATTTGTGTGACTATGAAAATATGGTCAACTGTAGAAAAATTTCTTTCAAAGTCTGGCTATATGAGGGAAAAGACCTTTATCTGTGTGTGTGTGAAATCTAGTGATATGCTTTTTTTTTTTTTAAAAAAAGAATAGAAATAAAAGTGAGTCATTGAAACATTAAAATGTCTAGAAGGGTCAGGCGCGGTGGTGCATGCCTATAGTCCCTGCTACTGGGGATGTTGAAGCTAGTGGGATCACTTGAGGTCAAGAGTACTGAGATGCAGCAAGGTTAAAGTTCAGGGGGTATTCACACTAACTTGGGCACCAATATGGTGAGCCCTTGGTAGTAATGGTGGCAGGACTATTAGAATGCCTAAGAAGAGACAAACGGGTCAGAAACAGGGCAAGTCGAAGTTTTCATGCTGATTAGCAGTGGGGTTATGCTATAAGTGGATACTGTACTTTCAGCCTGGGTGAGTTAGGGAGACCCAGTCTCCAAAAAAAAAAAAAAAGAATAGAAAAAAGCCACCAGAAGGAAGTTCAGAAGGAAATGCAAACAGGATAACTTTGAAAATAACATGTTAAATTTATTATTTAAAAAGTAAACTATCATAACAGAGATTAATGTTTTCAAGTATAATCCTTTTTTTTTCCTTCTAAATATTATCCTTCATATATGGAAATGTTACTTTTGATATTCATTAAATTTAGAAAAAAGTAAAATTAGAAATAAGACTTCCTGTTCCCCTTTCATATTTTCATCAAGGATGACCTTGACACATATGTAGACCATTTTAATAAAGACTTTATAGAAGTTGGAAAGTAGATCTATGGCTTAGTAGATGTTAATATCTTTTTTGTTGCCTCCTACTCTCTTTATTAAGTTCCCTGGTCTTTAGCATCCACTAGAGAAGATTGACAAAATTTTCCCTTTCCTTTTAAGCTATTAGTTCAGACCACAATCTGCATGCCTCTCATCCAGTGCTACTTTTATTCACATCCTTGCTTAAATTCCCCGTAGAGTATCTGTTCTCTGCTAGGCCTGACTCAAGACAATCCCTTGGTAGTTTAGGTTTGATATCAGTTTCCTGATATATTTTCTAACAATTCAGGCCAGCTTCTTTATTCTAACTTTTGCTTATGTGAATGTTTACAATAATCTGTTATAATTTGTTTTATTACTATACCCAGTATGAGCACTATAGCTAACGTGAAATATGGCTTTGTAGACCTACTGGTACTGGTAGCTCACTCAAAAAGGCTCAATACTTTATCTTTTTCTACCTCCCCTTCTCTGAGAGCCACTTCATATAAAAAAAAAAAAAGAATATTTTTTAAAGAAAAAGAGGGAGATGAGAAATACCTGTCCTCCCCAATCCCAGCAAAACTGGTTGCTCCATTGAAAAATTCTAAAAATAAATGCAATGCTTCATGCTCAGGAGCCTCTTACATATGTATGCTTGGTAGAACATGCCAGAGCTTGTCTTCCACTGGCATAGTCTTTGAGAAGCCATGCTGCACCAGTGCATTAAAAGAAGTTTCTGGAGTCTTTTTTTTTTTTTTTGCCTTTTGGAGGGCAATTGGGGTTAAGTAACTTGCCCAAGGTTACACGGCTAGTTTTTTTTTTTCTCTTGTGGGTGCGTGTGGGTGTTAAGTGTCTGAGGCCTGAACTGAACAGGTCCTCCTGACTCCAGGGCTGGCGCTTTACTCACTGCGCCACCTAGCCTCCCCTCTGGAATCTTTTAAACTCAAATTCTATCTGTTCCCTACAGCCCTTCCTGGCTTTTCCTCTTATAGTCATGATCTCCTTTACAGAAGAGGAGAACCCTACCCAGCATTTTGCATCTTTCTATTGTGCCTGTCGTATATTATTATGTATTACCTTGGCAGGTGATATTAAAGACAAAATTCAAGACATACATGACCATGAAAAGAGGTGAGTAAATCATGTATCATGTGTGTGTGTGTGTGTAATAGAGGGGCAGGCAGCCCAGGTGTTGTATGGGTATTAATAGAACATTAGAAGACTCAGAGGGAGATTTCTGTTGCATTGGATAGATCTTAAGTAGAAAAAAAATGATAATTCACACAAAATTGAAGATATGTATGAGGTGAAATGTGTACTAGTGGTGGAGGGAGTGTCCACATCTATGAGATTATGACCTCTTTGAAATACAAAATAGAAATAATCTGTGTATCTTATCTGGGTATATGAGTCAGGGAGGGGGCATTTTAGCGCACAGAGCACTGGGCCTGGAGTCAGGAAGATGTGAGTTCAAATATGCCCTTAAACACTACTTGGGTGACCCTGGGCAAGTCATTTCACTTCACTTCTGTCTACGAGAGTTTCCTTATCTGTAAAATGAGGATAATAAGAGCACTGGGAAAATGAAATGTGATGTTTATAAAGTGTTTTACAAACCTTAAAGCACTATGTAAATGCTAGCCATTATTATTCCCATTACTATTATAACCCTCACTAGATTGTATGTAAACTCTATGCAGTCAAGGACCAATTTTTAGTATTCATTAAATTCAGAATAAAAAAATAAAATTAGAAATAAAAGCTTAAAAGCCTTTCTGTACCCTTGTTATAGTTTCATCAAACTTTATATCACCTCACATTCTACAACAACACCTTGCCCAAAGTAGGTGCTTTGTAATATGTAATAAATGTAATGTAATATTAAATGTAAATAAATGCTATGTAATGTAAATAAATAAATAATGTAATAATAAATGTAAATAACTGCTAATTGAATTGAATGACTTCAAAGAATGAAGGGAAAAGAAGCTACAGATGAAGACAATAAAAGGAAAATGCATTTTGCCAGAAAAATAAATGCTTCACTCCATTCCCTTGAATGCAATATGTTTTTTTAAAGAAGCATTTGATTCATTCATTCAAACCTAATGAAGAATTTCACAGCAAAGCTAGCTTCTGGGGTGGTAAAGACACAGGTTATTTGTGACCCACAAACTGTATACTTCTCGGAAATGTGTAGTGGGTTCATTCTTCTGGAGGTTAAAAGGTGACCATCATTGGTGAGAAAAAGAACCTCTAAGGGTTTTCCTCAAGCACAGGTGGCAGATTCACTTCAACCTTGTTTGGCTCCAGGGATCAGTAACAGATCATAAATAGGAACAAGAATAGAAAATAATAACTCCAAGGCGGCTGGGAATGAAGGGATATGCTAAGGGGTTTAGATAGCCATAGAAACTAACTCTGCCCTTTGCCAAAAATGGAGAGGAGGATTTTCTAACTTTATTGCGCCTCAAAGTTCCTTCCCATTTCTTGTTACACTGATGAACTTACTGGTCCCTTCTGATGTTTCTAGACATGAGTTAAAGACTGGAAAGGGGCCTTGGTTAGAGGCATTTCAGTCTTTGTAGGGGGAACCAGTTCCATCTATCTCTCTCAAGGAAGCTTTTTGTTTTGTTTTGTTTTCTAAACAGGAGATTTCTTGCAAATTAAAACAACTCTGAGATACTACTTCACACCCTATTAGATTGAATACTATGACAAAAAAGGAAAATGATAAATGTTGGAGAGGATGTGGGAAAATTGGGACACTAATACACTGTTGGTGGAGTTGTAAATTGATCCAACCACTTTGGAGAACAATTTGGAGCTATGCTCAAAGAGCTATAAAACTGTGTATGCCCTTTGATCCAGCAATACCACTACTAGGTCTGTATCCAAAAGAGATCATAGAAAATGGAAAAAAAACCCTACACAAATGAAAATATTCATAGCAGCTCTTTTTGTGGTGGCAAAAATGTGGAAATTGAGGGGATCCCAGGGAAATGGTTAAACAAGTTGTGGTATACAAATGTAATGGGATGCTATTATGTTGTAAGAAATGATGAGCAGGTGGAGTTCAGAAAAACCTGGAAAGACATGAACTGATGCAAAGTGAAATGAGAAGAACTAGAACATTGTATACAGTATTAGCAACACTGTGTGATGATCAACCATTAATGTCTTAGCTCTTCTCAGCAATACAATGACCCAAGACAATTCCAAAGGAATCCATGATGGAAAATGTCATCCATTACAAGAGAAAGAACTTATAGAGTCTGAATGCAGATCAAAACATACTATTTTCACTTTCTTTATTTTTGTCTTTTCCCCCCTTTTGGTCTGCTTTCTCCTTCACAGCATGACTAACGTGGAAATATGTTTTACCTGATTGCACATATACAACCTATATCAAATTGCTTATCCAGTTTGAGGAAGGGGAGGGGAAGGAGGGAGAAAAATTTGGAACTAAAACTTTTTTTTAAATGAATGTTAAAATGTATTTGCATGTAAATGGAAAAAAATAAAATGCTATTAAATGTAAAGAGGATATTTCTGGCCTACATTTGCAGATGATGGTGGTTTGGAAAGTTATGATAAAGTATGATTCAAATATCCAAGTCAGCTACTCTAAATTCATGAAGTTCAAGTTTTTACAACTGTTAAAATATTTATCTTTGTATCGTTAGATAAGCAGTTTCCAAAATGTCACCACTCAACATTATGAATTGGCATTATCATAGAATCATAGAATTTTGGAGTTGGATGGCCTAGAAGCCATCTACTCCATCCTTTACCTAAATCTTGGCCACAATATCCTCAGTAAGTGCTTATCTAGACTTTACTTGGTAACACCAAGTGATGGAGAACTCAAACCTTCCTGAAGCAGTCTAATCTTCTTTTGGATGGGTCCAGTTGGTCAAATTCATAACTCTCTTTGGCCATATTTTCCTCTTCATCTTCTGGGAGAGAAGACCCACCTTAAACAGTTTGCATCAGATGTCATTAGCTTTGGGGCTACCAAATAATGTTATTAACTGACATTGAACTTGTAGTCAGTTAAAGTAGTATTAAGTGATGAGTATAAAGTAAGGAGATTGCTAGATGGACACATGCAATACCACTTGGTTATAAATTGGACACACAGTAGGTACTCAATAAAAATTTGTTGAATGCTTTATTGGTAGACACTACCTCAAAAGCTACATGAGTGATATAAGTTAACGAATATAACTCAGTTGGGGGGAGGGGGGGCGACAGAATATAGTGTCACTTGATAATGTCAATTAACTGGGCCTGAGATGATGGAGGTAACACAGAAGGAGATGCACTTCTTTGCTGGGCTTTAAAGGTAATAACATACCATATGCCCAGACCAAGGTAAAGGAATTCTGCATTTTAAGTTTGGGTGAAAGAAGAAAATGATTCCAAAATTTGAGAACAATGTGGTTTGGTGGAAAGAATGCTGCTGAGTTTAGAGTCAGAGGACCTTGGTTTGATCCTCACCCTGTCAATTACTATAGAAATGACTTTGGGTGTCAACTTCTCTGAATCTGGGATTCCTTGTCTGTAGAAGTGATTGGAGTTGAAATAGATGACAGATGACCTTTTCACCTCCATATCCAAGACTATTTACAATTACTCTAAATATAGCTGTGCAAGGTCCTCACATTCATACTCTTGTCCAGAGAATTAAAGGGATAATATTTATTAATAAGTTAGGGCTATGGATAGTAAATTTACAAAATTATATTTTTGAATGAATAAAAAAGTATTTATGAAGGACTTACTATGTGTCAGGCTTTATTCTAAGCAATGGAAAAACAAAAGCAAGTGTGATAGTTCCTAACCTTAAGGAGTTTAGACTCTAATAGGAAACACTTTTATGGAAGATAGAGTTAGAAAGTGGAGAGGGAGTGCCGGGTACTTGAGGATGGCAGTGGTGTGAGTTTGGGGCAACAAGGAGTAAATGTTCATTTTTTAGAGCCCAGGGTCTCCAAGTCCAAGTTTTAGTGGAGAAGGAGTGAGGTCAGAGTGGCAGTGGCATGGTATGGAGCTTTTGAATTGTTTACCATTAAAAAAATTTTAAAAACTACTCAGGGCAGCTAGGTGGCACAGTGAATTGAGTACCAGCCCTGGAGTCAGGAGGACCTAGACTCAAATTTGATCTCAGACACTTGACACATTTACTAACCATGTGACCTTGGGCAAGTCACTTAACCCCAATTGCCCTGCCTTCCTCCCTCCAAAAAGCAAAAAAGAAAAAAGAAAACTACTCTTTAAGTGAAATAGAATAAAGTAGAAATCAGTTAATTAATTATTTGACCAGCATACAGAAGGAATTATCATTTTATTTTAAAGACCAAGATATTTCTAAATATTGATAGATAAGAAAGCCATTCACCATAGATATAGATTTAATTTTCCTTCAACTGAACAAGAAAAATTAATAGAATTGTGGTAGTAAATTGAAATAATTGTTTGAATCTGAAAATCTTATTATGTTTTAGCTATCAAACAAAACGATATAAGTTTTCTACCATTTATGATATATTAATTAAAAAAACATGCTTTTATGAAAACATGTGAGTAGAATACAGAACCTGGTAAGGAAGACTTGAGTTCAAATCCAGCCTCAGATATTTACTAGCTGTGCGACCCTGAGCAAGTCACTTCACCTCTGTTTGTCTCAGTTTCCTCAGCTGTAAAATGGGAATAATAACACCTACCTCCCAGGACTGTTGTGAGTATCAAACGAGAAAATAATTGTAAAGTGCTTAGCATGGTGACTGGCATATAGTAAATGCTTTGTAAATGTTAATTTTTAAAAAAGAAGCTTTGTGCCAAAAATCAAGCTTGCCTATCACACAATATTAATATGATGATTATTCCTGTTAGTTAAAACATGGAAATGGTAAAGGATTTTTATGAACAAATCTAGGCATGTTACCTTATTTTATTGCATGTTTGAGATGTGTTTGTATTATTATAAAATTTATAATTTTACTTAAAATATATACTAAGTAAATTATTTTTGTAGATTTTTTAATGAAAAGTATGAACAGCATGACAGTTTTCTTTGTTATAAAAAAGATGGGCTTTTCTTCATGGTGTAGTGAAAACCACAGTTTCAAGGACAGAATTTTTTCTTCTTTATGTCTCTTGTAATTCTCCTCCCCCTTTCCCCTTTCTCACTATATCAACCTTCACATGGTTTGGACGCATAGTAGGAGCTTATTAATACACATGGATTTTTTCTGAGGTTCAGTTTCCTCATCTAATAGAATAGATATAATAGTATATTCATTGTCCTCTTCATAGGGTTACTTTGAAGGACTTCTGAGATAATATATGTGAAAATGGTTCATCATTTGTAAAATGACATATCATTGACTTGATAAGTCATTCTGGTTCTCCCCAGTTATGAACAACCTCCCAGTCTTGCCTTTGTGGTGATATGGAGGGGTCAGGTGGTGATAAATTTTATATTTTCAGATATTTTCATGAAATAAATGCTTCCAACCATCTTAAGTAATTTCCACCTCTGGGTCTAGTCAGTCTCTCCATGATTTTTCCAACAAATATGGAACTGCACAATACTCAAAGATGTTTCTGAATTGGGAGAGGGGGGAAGACAGTATTTGCCAAAACTTTATGGCATGGTCTCTTTATTAAGGTTTTGAGAAACTACCTTAAATCCAACTAGAAACTATTAAATTTTCTATAGTTTTGACAGATTATACATTATCTTTCCTTCCTTCTTTCCTTCCTTCCTTCCTTCCTTCCTTCCTTCCTTCCTTCCTTCCTTCCTTCCTTCCTTCCTTCCTTCCTTCCTTCCTTCCTTCCTTCCTTCCTTCTTTCTTTCTTTCTTTTTTTAACCAGTGCAGAAACACTTCATCATAGGAATTACAAATTGGTCAAAGGACAAATGATTCATTTGATCCAATGTTAGTTTCCTCATATGTAAACTGAGGGGACTGAACTAGGTGGTCTCCAAGATATCTTCTAGCTCTCATATTTTAAGAGTATGTGACTCTGTGATCCCTCTCTAAGATCACTCTTTTCTGCTCTATATGTTGGAATAGTACTACACTGAGCTGCACAGGACCACCCATGAAAACATTGTGAAATAGAAGAAATATCTTTACAGATAAGCTACACTCCGTTCACAATCCATGCTTGGAGAAGTCATCACTGAGCAGAAAATTGCAGAGCTGGGAGCCAGAAGGCCTGGATTCTAGTCTTGGTGTTACCACTGATTCACTGTGTGACCTCAGGCAAGTTGCTGCATCTCTCTGGCCCTTAGCTTCACCAACTTTAAAAGGAGAGAGTTAAGAAATAGTTAAAGAATACGAACAGGCAGTTTTCAAAGGAAAATAGCAAAGTCATTAAAGACTAATTGCAATAGTCAAGTGAAGGAAACACTCCAAATTACTAATTAACTAGAGAAATGCAAATTAAAATAACTCTAAGGTATCTCCTGACACCCATCAGATTGGTAAAATTGACCCAAAGGAAAATGACAAACGTTGGAAGGATTGTGGGAAAGCAAATATATTAACACACAGTGGAGCTACAAATTGGCCCAGCCATTCTGGGAAGCGATTTGGAACTATGCCCCCAAAGTTATTAAACTGCGCATAGTCTTTGACCCTGTGATATCACTACAAGGTCTCTACTCCTAAGAGACCAAAGAAAGAAAAAAAGGATAGATATAATGGCAGCTCTTTTTGTTTTTGGCACAGAACTGGAAACTAAGGAGGTACCCATCAGCTGGGGAAAGGCTGCAAATTATGGCATATGAATGTAATATTGTGGCAGCAAGCACCCCAGCATCCCCAGGGTGGCTGCTCACACAGGTTCTTGGATCTGCTTTGATAAAGGAAAGCAACTCAAAATGGGTTAACAAGCTTACTTTAATCAGTCAAACATGTATCGTTTACCTAGTTCAAGGGAAAAAGGTCAGCACCCCGAACTTCAGAATATACAGACAGAATTATCAAGACAGAAACAGATCAAGTAGACAGATTTCCAAAGTGTCCAACCATTACATCCATACCAAATCAACATCAGGGTTTCAACATCTGGGTTTTTCAAAGCCGAGGGGGGGCTCTCAACAACGGCTTCCCAGAATCCAGATCAAATCACAGAACACTTCTCAAAGTGAGCCCCAAAACAAAGCCTCACATCAGGGCTTATAGAGCCTTCTCCTGGCTCAGAGAATGTAACAACCTTATTGACCCACTGGCCAATCAAGAAGTATCTACTGAAAAACAAGCCTCCCACCCCAGGCTCCAGGTGCACTTTAGCCTAGGGGCAGAGATGTTAAAAATTTACATTCCCATTACAAATGTAATACTCTTATACTCTAAGAAATGGTGGAGGGGATGGTTTCAAAGAAACCTGGAAAGATTTGTATGATCTGATGCATAGTAAAGTGAACAGAATCAAGAGAACAATTTATACAATGGCAACAATATTTTAAAGACAATTTTGAAGGACTTCAGAACTCTGATTAATTCAACAACCGGCCAAAATTCCAGAAGACTGATGATGAAACATGTGAAACATGCTACTCAACCCCTAAGAAAAACGTGGTGGCTCATGGTGCAGATTGAGACATATTTTTGGATGTGGCCAATGTGTGAATTCATTTTACTTGATCATATATATTTTTTACGAATGTTTTCTTTTTTTCTTTTTTTCCCTCCAATGGCTAGGGAGAGAGAAAGAGAGAGAGTAGGAGGGAGAGAAAATAGATTTTTGTTATTGAAAAAATAATTTAAAAATACAGATAAAAGGGAGGAAAAAGAATGGGAGGGTTGAACTAAATGAATTCTAAGGTCCCTTTCAATTCTGATATTTTATGAGTCTATGATTCCATGTTTCCAGGTTGCCTTTAACACCTTTTAGTTATACAGCTCAATCTTATCTCATACAACCTCTTGCTCCCATCTCCATCTGTTCTCCTTTCCACTCTCCATCTCTCCCCACAGGTCCTATCTTTCCTATTCCTTACTCTTTATACTTATTGTTTTGTGAATAATTTTAAATTATAAAATTAATAGGGTTGCTCATTAAGTTGTATATGTCAGCAGAGTTGTACATTTTTATGACAGGGGAACAAACAGATTGGACATACCGTGAGAGCAAGGGATAAGTGATACCTATAAGTCCATATTCTTGGCCGGCATCCATCCATACAATATCAAGAGATCTAGAGGAAAGTCCCTATGATGTGATGGGGAGAGCCCTCTGTGTGAGATTTATAAAAGGACATGGTTAAGAGTCCTACAGGATGGACAGATATAGATGGATTGTGATCTATATTTGCTAGAGGATAAAGATACTACCTTGGTGAGATCTCATAGATTCCTCTAATTATCAAAACTTCTTTCAATAACAAAAAATAAGCAAATATAATACAGACTAAAACCATACATAAATGTATGGACTCTCAAATAATTATACTTTGTCTTCAAGCCTTACTTTTAGTTAGCTGTGAAGTGTCAGGAATCACATCTTTTCCTTCTACATCTCCCACAGTGTTATAATACAATCATTGTGGGCATACAATTGTTGCTCAATAAAGACTTATTGAATGGTTATTTAAGGGACCTTTCCCATCAATCTATGTGTTGGGTATGAGATAACTAACATCCCCTAATTTGGGTATGTTTTTAAATGACATCCTAGGACAGAGTGAAGATGGTGCAATATGGCAGGAACTTGCCTGAAGTCTCCCAAATTCATTGCCAAACAAAATAATGCCCCAAAATGAATTCAAATGACATTGTACCATGCTGAAAGTCTTGCCTGGTCTCTAGCATCTCCTGGAAGAGGAGAAATGAAATTTCATTACAATAGGAGGAGACATGCTATTGCATCCTGTCCTAGTCTCCAACCTTTGGGGTAAAGGGAGAAGACAACATTCCCTCAGGTCACGTCTACTACCTAGTCTCCTGCCTCCTAGTGGGAGAGGATAAACACCACTCCATCAAGCATCAGAGTCCTCCCTTCCAGGGAGGAGGAGAAAGGCCATCCCGACACATCTCCAGCACAGTCTTTCTCTCTGCCTTCAGGAAAGGGGGGAGTACACCATCCCTTCAGCTATAAGCACCTGTTTCTTTGCCTGAACTGTGTAGGGCCTTGAGTGGATTGTACCCTGAGGCCAAACCCCCATGGATGATGAAAATCTACCTAAACTTATTCCACAATGATTGATAAACTACCCTCTAGTCATGTCCCTCTCATTCCAGTGATTCTGCATTGTCAAGGTGGTCTTTCAAATGCTTTCCCTCACTACTCAATTCCTTATTTATTCCGACCCCACACCAGTGTTCTATTCTAAAGCTACCCACCCTTTCTTCTATCTGGAATGCTCACTATAGGTAACAAATTTATTTTTAAATGAGTCTTTTCCTCTCCCACTTCTTCCATTTTCTGCTTCTCACTGAGACCTAGATCCCTCCTAATGACACAGTCTCCCTGGCCTCCTTTTCCAGCCCTGGCTGTCCTTTATCATTCCTTCCACTTACTTCTTGAGGTGGTAGAGCTGGAATTCTTGCTCTCTGTTGCTACTTCCAGGTTCTCCTTCTAATACCTTCGCTCAGTAACCTTTCCTCCTTTGAGATTTACACAATCCATATGGATCACTCACTCAAAATTCTGAAAACCAACTGTCTGCTGCCTTCCAGGACACTCCCCTTCTTTTCTTAATGTGTTTAGTGTCTGGTTCATAGTCTTTCTCTTTTCAAGTCCTGCCTTAATGTTTAGGGGACTTCAATATGAATATTGACCCTCCCTCAAACATCCTAACATCATAGTTCCTCAACTTCCTGGTTTTCCATGACCTACTCCTCCACTCTACCTCAACCACAAACAAAGATGATCAAAATCTTAATCTTGCCAACACCCACGAATATGCCACTTCCATGTTCTTGAACTCTGAAATTCTCTCATCTGATCACAAGGGGTCCTTCTGACCCCAAATCCTGTTCTTTGTCTACACTGTGACTTCCAATCCATCAACCCCTCAGTTCTCTCCCAGACCATCTCACTCCTGCAATAAGCTATATTCTTTTCCCTTCCTCTTCTTAACCCTTTAGAGAAACATTTGATTTCTATACTGTCTTCTTCTTTGAAGTCTTTTGCACCCTCATAACATTTCTGAATTAGCCTTCCAAAACTTTAGTCTAGGATTATTCCTACCATCCACTGCCTTTGTTCCTACACACATGCTGGTGAACAAGGCTGGAGAAAATTAAAAACTGGGTTGACTATGTTAGATAACATAAACTAGTCTCACTTCTGCAAGGCAATCCTTTTATACCTCTCTACTTAGCTGGAGGGAATGGGAAAGGTTTCACATAAGAGTTGACACTTGAACTGGGGCTTGCTTTAAGGGAGCCAGGAATCCCAAGTTGAAGGAGTGAGGAAGCAGAGCAATGCAAAGTCTTGGAGGTGGGAGATGCTATATCCTGTAAGGAAACATATTATTATGGTTTAAGATTCCCCTCCTTCCTGCTGAAACATTTGAATTATTTAAATTATTTAAATGAAGCACAATCCATTAACCTAGAAAATGACTCTACTGGTGAATTCCAGGCTCCATGACAAGCAATGGGAGAGATCTTTCACAAGCTCTTTTGTGGGCCCCTAATAGCAGTCAGATGGGATATAAATAATTAGAGAATAGCAACTAGATTAGTTTAGGTGGAATACAAGAGTCCAAGAGAGGGAGTAATATGAAATAAATCTATGAAGTTAGGCTGGAACCAGAAGAAGAATTTGTTTTTTTCCTAGGAGCAATAGGGACTCATAAAACCTTCTTGAGCAGTGGAGTGACATAGTCAGACCTGTACATTAGGAGCATGAATTTGAAATCCCCATGGAGGATAGATTGGGGAGAAGAAAGATTAGAGGCTGAAAGCCACCAATTAGGTTGCTTTGTAGTAGACAAGGTGAGAGGTGATAAAGGACCTGAGAATGATGGCATTATTCATGAGGGGAGAGAAGGGCACAAACGGTGGAATCAAAAAGACTTGGCTGGGTGTGGGTAATGAGGGAGAAGGAAAAGTTGAGGATGACTAATGCCAGGGACATGATAGATCTACAACAGAGAAAGTAGAAAATTACTCCCCTGGAGATGAAGAGTAAGGAAGAGGGGAGGGTTGAGGGTGACAAGTGCTGAGCATATCTTTTTTTCTACAAAGGAGGAAGGGGAAAAGGAGCCCTTTCTGGAAGCCAAGAGAACAGAGATCCGGAGCTAGTTTCCCTGTGGAATGCCAAAGTTGGAGGGGTAGCATTGTGAAGCCCAAACCTCTCACCAAATGCAAACACACCCTTGCCCAGGACATGCTGTTATGATTGCAGTGAGTCCTGAATTACTAGTGTTTCAGTGCCAGAGAAAGAGCAAAGCCCTGGAACTGGGCTCATGTTGATTCATATGGTAGGAGGCCCTAGGCCAAGCAAGTGGGGGCCTGGAGAGCTCCTCCAGTGTTAGCACAGAGTGTCCTGGCATGAGGGTGTTGATTTCCTATGTGTATCAGAAATGATTTCTAACGGCAGTGTTATGTCTCACACGCATTCAAGGAGCAACCCACAGACTCACACAGAGGCTTACTATTCCTTTTATATTTTTACTCTTTTTGCAATGTCCCAATTCCCCTCAGCAGCTGCTAGTCCCTGGCTTCTGCCTGAAGCCAAGGCCTGCCTGCATGAAAACATGAGAAGAATACCACAGGGTTGGTCCCTAGATCTATTCAGTCCAGAATTCTGCCTCTGTTACAGGCACATAAAAGCCAGAGTTAGCCATGGGCCAGCATAGACAGCTGTTTAATGTGTCCTGAGAAGAGCCTATATTCTGAAAGATTCCTCTACTATCTATGGTCTTTTTAAATTCAAGTCTGACTATGTCATCCTCTTGCTCAAAAATCTTCAATGGCTCCCTATTGCCTCTAAGATAAAACATAAGCTCCTTAGCATGACATTTATAGCCATTTACAACCTGAATCTAGCTCACCTTTCCAGATTTATTTCCAATGATTTCTCATCATGCATTCTATGCTCCAGTCAAACGGGTCTTCTTGCTCTTCCTTGAACTTGGCATTCCGTCTCTCACCTCTTTGTCTTTGCATAGATTATCCCCCACAGTTGAACGCATTCCATCCTCACCTCTATATCTTAGAGCCCTTAGGTATCTTCATAGCTCAGTTCAGGTGCCACCTCATGGGACAAACCTTCTTTGATACCCCTAGGTTTTAGTGCTTCCTTCAAATTCAATTTGCTTTTTATTTAGTTACCTCTCTACATGCTGTATCCTCCCAGTTTAATGCAAGCTTCTGATGGATCCATGGGATTATAGATGTATGGATGGAAAGGACCTCTGATACCATCCAATCCAAATCAGTTGAGGAAATGGAAATTTAAGGAGCTTAATTGACTTGACCAAGGTTACATAGGTAGTAAGCACCAGAAGTAGGATTTGAACTCAGGTCCTCTGATGTCAGAACCAGTATTATTTTCATTATATGACATTGATAGCAAGGACACTTCTTTTTTTATCTCTAGCACTTAGCACACTGCCTTGCACACAGTAGTGTTTGATAAATGTTTGTTTGATTAAATTGAATTAAATCATCACTATGTAAATAACCTGCAAATCTTCATCTGCAGCCCAGTCCTCTCCCCAGGGTTCTCTGCCCATGTTTAGAGATGCTGAAGAGAAAACCTGCTATGCCTTTTTTGGGATGTTTCCAGCACTTTTTCTATGTTGGGCTTCTAATAAGGGAGGTGTTATCCTGAGGTGGGGCAGGGGAGAGCTGACTCTCGATGTGGCAGGTTAGGTTTCCTTATTCCAAAGTAACCCTGGGGAAATCCCTAAAACAAGCCTTAGACGTGGCTCTTGTCTAGTGTCCTCTCCAAAAGTGGGTAAAAGAGTCCCTTCTAAAAAAGGCACTTAATATAAAATATGAGTATCATATAGTAGAATCCTAAGTTTATTTCAGAGCTGGAAGGAACCTTTGATTAGAAGTCATCTAATCAAACTCCTTATTTTACATATGAAGAAACTGAGCGCTGGAGAAGGGACTTGTCCAAGGACACACAGCTAGTAAATGACAGAATCAGCATTTGAATGCAGGTCTTTTAGTTCCAACTCCAGAGAGTTTCCCATTGAACCACACTGGCTCTTAGCATTGTTACTTCTCTCATCCATCACAGAAATACTTGACACAAAGACTCAATGGTTCACATTAACAAATGCTGAAACCATAAAACAATAACCTATCACACTTGTATTTTCTTAGAGGGTAAAGACAGCTTTGGGGGCCTCTAGACTAGCTGAGAGTGGTGTTTTGTATTGAGGACCTGCACTCTTTGAGCAAATCACAAGATCCAGATCTCTTGGCCAGGAAAAAATCTTTCAGTCTTCCAAGTTTCGGGATGATTCTGTTAGTGGTCACTCTTTCTCCCTGAGAAGTATGTTGTGAAAAATCACCTCCCACTGGGCAGCTGGCACTCAATTCAGAAACTCTTGAACTTTCAAACCACCAGGGCTGAAAGCACTGATTTCTCAGAATCTAGGGTTGCTGGTGTGTGCTCAGGGAAGAAAGCAGAAAGCGGAAGTCATACAGAGACTTAAGCTCCCCTGGGAAAATGTTTTCTTGCTGCCTCATACTCACAGATATAATTGCTATTGGAAGACCAAGGGAGAAAAATTGCTGATTTTCTCCCCAATTCTTAAAAGAGTCAGACAAGGCAGCTCTTGCTGGTTTAAGGAACTAATTATTTTGACACAACTCTTCAGCAATAAGTCATTTCTCCAAGATGCATGTTCTTCAGCAAGAGGCCAGAGAGTGTATGTACTACAGAAAGGGGCCAGAGAGCATATATAACTTCATGGGGGGCTCCTCAGTTCAGAAAATCAGGAGGTTCCCCTAATCACCCTGGATACACTAATATATATCCTGAGAATGACCTTGGCTGAAGCTACTATTATCTTGGGGGGCAGAAGAGTGGTGGGCTCTCTATCCTTTCTAGTATTTGTTCTGGGGCTATAGAGCATGCAGGTGAACTCCAACTGTCAGAGCTATCTACACCTAGGTCTAATCATATAATGACCTAAAACATCAGTGATTCCTGGGGAGCACAGATTTTTGTGGCCTTTATGATCATGAGGTATTCCATGATGACCAGAATTCCTGAGATGGCTGCTGAAGAAGAGAGCCATCTTTTGCTGGACACTGTACCAAATGTAGGCATTCTAGGTTATTAATGAGTTGTCTGGCTCCTTGTCCTTCACAACTTGCTTATGGTGGACAAGAATGCCTTAACAGAAGCACTGGGGCTGTCACTTGAGCAATCTGAAGAAGGCTTTCCAGAATTTGCCACAATAGAATCTCTTCACTTAGCCCTCCTTTTCCCCTACTGCTACTGCAGACTGCTGACTCTGCCTGAAAGAAATTATACTGTCACAGATTGGGAATTGTTGGCAGTCAAGGTGGTGTTGGAAAATTGGCACCATCTCCTGGAAAGGGCATGGTACACCACCATGATTTTGATGCATCATAGCAACTTAGCTTATTTTAAGGAGGACTGTGCACTCCCAGAGCAGCACAGATACTAGGGCATGGTCTTCTCCTCATCATCCTCCTCCTCCTTCTCTTCCTCCCCTTCCTTCTCCTCCTCCTTGTCCTCCTTCTTTTTAACTAAAACAGATTCTTGCTTTGGCCATATTAAAAAAATATATGTTACATTCTATATCCTGAATCCAATATTTCTCTGTCAGGAGGTTGGTAACATGCTTCATCATTATTACTCTGGAATTACGGTTGGACATTGCATTGATCAGAGTTCTTAAACCTTTCAAAGTTGTTTATCTTTGCAGTGTCGCTATTGTATAAGTTGTTCTCCTGGTTCAGCTTACTTCACTCTGTATCAGTTCATATGGATCTTCTCAGGTTTCTCTGAAACCATCATTTTTATAATTTCTTATGAAAAAAATCATATTATATTCACATACCAACATTTGTTCAGCCATTGTACAATTTATGGACACTGCTTTAATTTGCTTTTTTTTTTTGCCATCACAAAAAGAGAACTGTTATAAATATCTCTGTATACATGGCTTCTTTTCCTCATTCTTTAATCTTTTGGGGGAATAAGCCTAGTAGTGGTATCACTGGGTAAAAGGTATACACTATTTAGTGTCTTTTAGAACATAATTCCAAACTGGTTTCCAGAATGGCTGTACCAGTTCAATAGTGCATTAATGTTAGACCCTCCTCCTTTCACAGTTCAAACTAAAGGCAGTCTACAGACCCCTACTTCCCCCACCTCCCCTAATAAACTTTGAAAATTGCTCTCTCCAACAGCCTTAAGATGATAGAACCAAAGGACACTGTTAGTGGGGTCCGCTTATCTCACTAACTGCATTTACAATACTGATCCAAGTTGGCCATCTTAGATATTTTCATTTCCGTGGTCCCATCCTGCCTCAGGAAGTATGTTCTTCAGAAGCATTATGATGTTTTCCCCAGTGGACACTGAAGCTTCCTAACTTTGAGACCTCTTCCGGATTTTTCTATCACTATTGAGGGTGCCACCATCCTCCCAGTTACCCAGGCTATCACCCCCAATGCCTCACTCTCTTAACCCCCATATCCAATATGTTGCCAAGTATTGTCAGGCTTGCCTTCATAGCTTGATATGCCCCCTTCTCTCCTCTAACAATGTCACCATCTAATTACAGGGTCATAGTACCTCATACCTGGACTACTGCAGAAGCCTTCTGGTTGATCTCCCTGCTTAAAATGTCTTCCTGCTCCAGTCCACTCTGAACTCAGCTGCCAAAGTGATCTCAGGTCTGACCGTGTATCATTCCCTCTCCAACTTCCTCCCTTCCCTCCCACATTTAATAAACTCCAGTAGTTTTCTATTATTTCTAGGATCAAATATGAAAGCATCTGTTTGGCTTTTAAAGCTCTTCATAACCTGACTGCTTTCTATCTTACATCTTACTTATCTTCTTACTTCCTGTGTCTTCTTACATCTTGTTTCTTTCATGTCCTCTGTGATATGGAGACACTGACTTCCTTGCTGTTCCTTGCATAAGATACCCCTCCCAACTCCAGACATTTTTGTTGGCTGTTCCTTATGCCTGAAATGCTATTCCCTCCCTCAGCCCTCAGCCCTCATCTCTCCTTCTGGACTTCCCAAGCTTTCTATAAATCTCAGATAAAATCTCACCTTCTAGGAGAAGTATTTCTTGATCTCTCTTAATGCTAGTAGCTTCTCTATGTTGATTATATCTAATTTATTCTGTCTACAATTAGTTTGCACATAATTTTTGTTTCTTGTCTTTGTAAACTCTTAATAAGTACTTGTTGACTTGACTTTGGCACCAAGGTCCTGATCCTTCAGTGATAGTGGCAGTCTATACAGGTTGACAATGTGAAATGATCCTCCCTCTTTACTTCAAGTATGTGAATTTCGCGTGTCCTGCACAGTGTGGAGAACTTTGGTCATACACTCAGAATAGTGTTGTCTTTTTATCCATGTCCCTTGGAGAGTGTGGACCCTCTTTAGGATCCTGCTGGTTTATAGATGCTTTGGGGTGGGGAGGATTGGAGATCTTCCAGGGATGGTTTTTTGCTGGCAGATTCACCAACAGGTTTGCAATTAGACTTGGTACATAGGTTCTTGTTTGAAGACTTGTGTAGACACATAGCATTTTATTTTGCACTGCACTAATGAATTTTTTTGTGTTAGAATGGTCCCAAAGTGGAATGAGTTGTCTCAGGAAGTAGTGGTTCCCTTTTACCTTAGGTCTTCAAGCAGAGTCTGGGGCATTATTTGTCAGATATGTTATAGAGAGGATTCTTTTTCAGGTATAGGTTGAACTAGATGGTCACTGAGATACCTTCCAGCTCTGAGAGTTTATGATTCTGTGAGATCTGTGTATTATCATAGTGCCCTGAAGGAAGGTAGGGGCTATATTATAGCCAAGTTTTGTATTTCCCCCAAGGCCTAGTAGAGGATTGTGAAACTGATCAAGAATGATTTATGAAACACATACTAACTGTCAGGCACTGTGCTAAATCCTGCAGATACAAAGATAAAAGGGAATGAAAAGATTAGTGTGTCACAGTCCAGTAAAAATGGTGTCGGCAAATGCTAAAGGCTCAGAATGAGCTGAGGTTGGTGAGGAAAGCTAAGGACAACAGAAGGAAGATTTTTCTTTCTTCCTTTCTTTTTTTAATTGAATGACCTTTGTCATTCAATTGGAATTGATAGAACAAAAATAAGAGAGTTGATACCCAAGATAAATGAAGAGATATTAAGAGAGGACATAAACTGCCCAGATTAATTCAAGTCACCTGGCCCAGAGGAACTACATCCTTGAATCTGGAAAGAACTGGAAGGCATGATTACTTGAGATACTGTCAATGATAATTGAAAAACCATGGAAAATGGGAAAAGTGCCACAGGATTGAAGAAGGGCAAACTCTTTTTCTTTCTTTCTTCCTTCCTTCCTTCCTTCCTTCCTTCCTTCCTTCCTTCCTTCCTTCCTTCCTTTCTTTCTTTCTTTCTTTCTTCCTTCCTTCCTTCCTTCCTTCCTTCCTTCCTTCCTTCCTTCCTTTCTTTCTTTCTTTCTTTCTT
>NW_027187273.1:4695539-4743894 GCF_028583685.1 Petaurus breviceps papuanus | reverse complement strand
TTTCTTTCTTTCTTTCTTTCTTTCTTTCTTTCTTTCTTTCTTTCTCCAAGGAACTTGACTTCTTTTCCTGGGAAAATTCTAGGAAGGATCATTAAGTCAATGGTTGTCATCACAAAATGACAACATAATGGTTTCATCCAAAACAAGTCCTGCCAAACCACTCTCATTTCCTTTTTTTTATATAGGATTACTAAACTGGATGACAGGAATTCTGTGTAGGTAACCAGAAAACTGAAGCAATCTCATTTTGTCTGTAGTACCTCTATTTTCTCTCTAACCTTGTTTGTATTGCAGTCCCCACCCTGTTTGAGACCTTCCTTTCTCCCGAAACAGCAATTATCTGCAATAGTCCTATCTATTAGGGCAGGGTTATGAGGAATAGCTAATCCAAACAAGAGATTTTCCTGCTACACATGCCCAATTTTGCCCCCAAGTCCCCAGTAACAAACCCTGTCCAATCCAATACTCGGTACCAAATTTACGCACTGCTTAATTGAAACCTATATAAGCTCTGTTCCTTGTTCCTTTGGGGAGTTTCCACCTGCCCAGATGAGGCTCTCTTGCCAGCAAGATCAATAAACCCTCATTGGTTCCTAAATTTCTGGCACTGTTTTCAGTTTGTCCTGGTTCTGGTTTGTTCCGGCACCAACAATTTTACCCACTGTCGCATATCTAGATTGTAGCAAAGCTTTTGATAAAGCATCTCATACTATTTTTTTATAGAGAAGATGGAGAGTACTGATTAGACTATAATACAATCTGCTGGATGCAGAACTGGTTGCATGACCAAACTCAAAGAAGATATATTAATGATTCAATGTCAACTTGGCAGGAAGTCTCTGGTGGAGTGCCCCAGTGATCTGTGTTTGAACCTTTGCTAGTTAACATCTTTATTAATGACTTGGATAAAGGTATCCGTGGTGTGCTGATCAAATTTTCAGATGACACAAATCTAGGAGGGATAGCTCACCTAGTGAATGATAGATTAGGATAGGAAAAGAATCTAAATAGGTTAGAGCACTGGGACAAATCTAATTAAATTAATTTGTAATAGGATTAATATAAAATCTTGGACTTGAGGCCAATGGATAGACTGAATTTGTTCTTTAAAGGACTTAGGAATTTTAGTGGTCTAATGGTCAATATGTCAATGGTCAATAAGTGGTCAATATGAATCAGCAGTGTATCGTAGCAGCCAAAAAAAAGTTAATTTGATCTTGGGATATATTAAGAGGGGCGTAGCTTTCAGGAACAGGGAAGCAATAGTCCTACTGTTCTTTGCCCTTACCTGATGTCATTTGGAGTATTGCATTCAGTTCTGGGGACCAGGATTGAAGGACCATTGATAAATTGGAGAATGTCCAGATGAGGGCAACCAGGATGGTGAAAGTCCCATAGTTTAAGATGTAGGGTGATCAGTTGAAGAGACTGGGGAATGTTTATCCTAGATAAAAGAGGACTGGGGTGGTGGAGATATGATAGCTGTGTCTTCAGTTGAGTGTCTGAAGGACTGTCATGTGGAAAAAAATAGATTTTTCTGCTTGACCCCAATGGGCTGAACCATGGGCAACAGGGGGAAATTGCATAAAGCCAAATTATACTCAATTTCCAATTTTCTACTAGTTAGAGTTGTTGAAATGTGGAATGGGCTGCTTCAATAGACAATAAATTTCTCCTCACCTGAGATCTTCAAGCAGAGGCTGAATGATCATTTCTTAGGTATGTTATAGTGGGGAATTTCTTTTGAATATGGGTTGAACTAGATGGCTGCTGACATATTCTTAAATTTTGTGATTCTGGGAAATAGTTCCTGCCCTTAGTAGGAGCTTAATCAATGTTTATATACTGGAGCTGCATTGAAACAGAAATTTGTAACTTCACTTTTAATTAAGAATAGGAGAATTAGCCAAACATGACACATTTCAAATCTAAAGAAAATTACCAAAGGGGGAAAAATGTGGATTTTCGTGCCTATTAGTACCAATCCCTTCCCAATCCCTTGTGCACCCCAGCTTTACTTTTGAGACAGCCTCTTTGGTGTTGATCGCTGGTATTTGTGGGCAAATTACTTTGATCTCTGAGACATTTTTTTTCATCTGCAAAATACAGAATATAATACTTTCATAACCTACCTCAAAAAGTTGTAAAGGAAATATTTTTTAAACATTAATACACTACATATATGCAAGTTATGTTATTATTCTTTAGTTTTAACACAGAATGAGAATTAGACCTATGAACTTTTCAAGCTCTATCAGCTCCTACTGAGAAAAACAAGTAAAAATACATGCAGACTGGGTAATACCAGACACATTCAGAGTGAGGCCCAGCTAAATGTGTGATGCCAGTAGTCAATCAAGATCTGAGACTGGGGAAAATGATAATCCTCCCATGTCTCTTAATTCAACTAAGGGCCTCTGCTTATCCCCTGTATTGAACGATTTCAAATCATGGCACGAAAGGTTAGTACTGATGACTTCCTGGTGTGGAGGGCAGGGAGCCAAATATTCATTTTCATTTCCAGACACATCTGTTATTGTGTGACTTCCTGACCTTGCTTCCTGGCCCAGGTGTGGGACCTCAGTCTGCTTACACCTGCCCTTTGGACTGAACCCCATTGTTTCATTCTGCTTCTGTCCCACAGGAGGCTGGGAAGAGTTACAGAATTAAAGTGATTCTCTGCAAAGAACTGTCATGTCTGGCTTTGTTATGAGTCCTGGACTCTTGATTTAGGCCTCTTACAGTACAGCTGTCAATAAACAGAATGCTTAGGAAAAGGACAGTTTGACTGAACTAAATTCTTTCTTTAATCAGTTGAGGGCTCATCAGATATCCTTTTTGTTTCAGCTTTAACTTGTAGCAAATCTTTTGTTATTTATTTTTTATCTATGACTGAATACTTGCTCTACTCAGGCTGTATTGAGGTTGTGTGTATCTCCATCAGTCCAACCATATGACTCTAATAGATCTGTCTTTGTAAGCTGAGAGTTTCTCACACCCCCAAGGTCATCTGTGTCTGGAGATGGAGAAAATGGGAGAGGCATGACTAGATGTGATCTGGGCTCAGAAGTACGGTGCTTTATTGAATAAAGCAAATTCATCTTAGTTCGTTTTCCCTTATTGATTCTTTCTCCTAAAAGAAGAGCATGGGAAATTAAAAACAAAGACAACAGCATTGTTGATACCTGGAACACACTCTCTTATTACCTCTGCCAAGGAAAATCCTCTTCTTTGAGGGCGCTGTTCAAATGCTGCCTCCTTCCTGAAGCCTTTCCCGACCTACCAGTTAAAAGTCATCTCCCACTTCTCTACATTTCACTGGTATTCTTTTTCTGGATCTCTCTTTTTTTTTGCCCACTTTACCTTTTGTGCTATTTATTTGTATCACTATAGAGTGTGTGGTTGTGGAAGCTTCTTCCTTTTGGTGATATGAGAGGTTCCTGGGAATTCCCAAATCAATTAATCTACAAGCATATATTAAGCATTCATTATAGTAAAGACATTATGTTAGGCCTTTGGGATGCAAAGGACAAGAACAAAACAGAGTAAAACAGAATTGTGGGACACCAAGCAGCAGCAAGAGCTATGTGTGGGCACACAATTCCCAGAAATGTAATTTTCCCTTTCATTTGCTCTTGAGAAATACTTTCTGAACTCCATGTGGGACACAAGGATCAGAGAGCCGCTAAAGTTGGACAGACTTCTTGTCCACTATTTGGACTAACTGTAGCTGACTTTGAGAATTAGGCCCCTGGGTTGCCATGCGAGACAAAGGGAATGGCGAGCCACGACAATCAGGCTAAGGCTTCTGGGTAGGACAAGCTGCTGAGGCCTAAGCCTCTATCTGTCAAACAGCCAATACTAGCTCTGCAGAGGGGACCCAGATCCAGGAGCAGAAGCAGGAACTGGAAGGGAAAGAGGATCTGAGTGCCAGAGAATGTCAGCTGTCTCAAGTCCAAGCCTATTGGTGAGCCAGGGTTGGGGGAGAGACCCAGTTCCCTCCTTGTGCTTTCTCTGTCTTCCTTTTTTTCTACTGGGACTCTGGGTGCATATACACACACTCTCCCCACCTCTCACCCATACTCCATCCTCAGTTACCTCTCCACACCTGTAGGTGGAGGATGATTTAGAAATTCCCTGCCTTTACCCAATGAATGGGAAGGACTTTGGGGAGATATTTGAAATGGATGTCTACATGTAAGAGTACTTAACATTTCTCGTTTCATCTTCTCTGTGTTCGATAAGCTATGTATCCACAATATATGTCCTATAGAACAGCATTGGGTGTGGAGATCTTTTGTCATAAAGAAGAGATTCCAGTTGTGGCAGAGGGATGGAGTCATTGATTTCCCAATTTAAATATTTTTGAGTGATATTCCATATCAATTGCTAGCTAAAATTCATAAACCAACCATCATGGATTTTAAACTGCTCAGAGCCACCATTCATAGGCATGTAATATGGAAATCTTCACACATGAGCCTGAGAGATTTGAACAAGGTCACTAGTTTGGGGCCTTCGGTAGAGCTGTTTGCCTGATGGATACCTCTGATGTTAATGGTAATATGGTGACGCACTGCCCTTTTATACTTAAGGAAGGCAGCACACCAGCCAATTGGTGTCATTGCCACAGTGTCTCAAATGTCACATGGTACATGTCAAAGTATCTCATGTACAACTACAGGTGTCAAATTACATAGGAAATGGGAAGCATCTTGAGGACAGTAATTATAGTTTTGTTTTTTGTTTTCATTTTTTTTTTTTTACCTTTTTATCCCCTTGGCACAAACGAGATGCTTAATAAATGTTTACAGAATTGAATAGCCATTTAAATAAGGATTCTGGTAAACAGTCTGCTAATTAATGGAAGCTTTACCATTTCTAGTTTCTAATCCTGCTCTGTTGATTCAAGTATGATTCATTCTTGGCTTGCTGATTCAAAGGACAAAAGCAGGAAAAGCAACCAGATTGGACAATGTGTACATAAAGGAGAACTGTGCTGGAAATAAAGGACTGATTCATGAAGTATCTGGAGGAGAGGAAGGTACCAAAAAAATGAGAAAAAATATCCCATCTCTTACTGACCTATATGAATTCAACTGAAGAGGGATTCCCTATGGTTGGAGAGACCTTATGTTCCTGTTTGAAGATGACATTATACTATTGCATTAATTTCTGGAACATTGAAGAGCATTTTGAAAGAGATCCCTAACTAAAAAGAAGAGTTTATCCTCACCATCCACACAAGAAAGAATTAAGTGGATGAAGAATATTCTTACCCCAATTTGGACATATGATTGAATGGACAGCTATGGAACTCACCATCTAAACAGACAGTACAAATAGATGAGTTGGGACCGGAATTAAGCAGGAGAAACCAAGTGGGGATGAATTGTTTTTAGGAAATTGCAAAACTCCTTTAATGATCTCAAACTTCTAACATTTTAAAACAAAATGAAACATTTAAAAAATAATGTCAATGTTCTATTGGTTTTATTGTATGGTTGTAAAATATGGAATACAGCAGACTCTAAGAAGAGAACATGAATGTTACATAGATAATAATGGAGAGGCCTATGTTGGGACTGGTCAGTCTGTTATATATAATGAATGAAGAACTTACAAGAAAAATAGGAATAAAAGATGTCAGATAAACATATGATAGAAAAAGAAGAGAGGCTGGCCACAGGATGAGGGCAAAGGATAGTATATAGAACCGGGCAGTTCAAGTACTCCGTTCATATCCTCCCAATGTCAGAAGAAACCGAGGGAAGCCTCTGGCACATATTTGGTGGATCATCTTCGGTAAACTTTGAAATGATGTGGACTGGCATCACATAGGTTGGGCAAGCATGAATGGTGTGCAATCTGCATCACTGGAGGAAACATACAAATTGGTGAAATCATAGATCTCTTTGAGTATTTGAATGATGATTCCTATTGCTGATTCAGAAACTGCCTCCTCCCTCTTACCTCTTAACTTAATCTCCACATTACCAGTCCAATGGTCAATTCCAGCTCACATGGTCAACCTCAGACTTCTGGTCTTTCCTTGTCCATGAGACCTCCTATATTTGCCCTTTCCTTGCTCCCCAGTCTAGGTGACTCCATCCTGCCCTCAGTTCCAGCTCATGGTAGTTTCTGTCCTCAACCACACTAGGACAATATAGGGAGGAAAAGCACAGGCAGATATTTAAAGATGTGAAATAGAGAACAGTCCATAATAAAGTCACAGTGGTACAGTCTGGGGTGGGGAAGATACAGTAGGAAGAGGACTGAACTTAAAGTCAAGTATTTGGGTTCAAACTCTGCCTCTGCTACTTAAGACCTATGTGATCTTGGGCAAGTTGCTTAATCTCTCTGGATTCAGTTTCCTCATCTGTAAAATGAGTCAGTCAGACAGTTAACAAGCATTTATTAAGTGCTTACTGTGTGCCAGGTACTGTGCTAAGCACTAGGAATATAAATCCAAGCAAAAAGAGAGTCCCCGCTCTCAAGGAGCTTAGATTCCTGTAAATTAAAAAAAATTTAATTTAAATACAAAATAAGAAAAGAAAAAAACATGTCCATATGCACAGCAGAACATGAGAGGATTCAAAATATTGGGTGGAATGGAAACAATAAATTTCCATTTCAAGGAAGCCTATGTAATAAATAGTACACATTGTGTTCAGAGCTGTACATCTTTACTTCTTAGGAGGTTTTATTTTGTTCTCTGCTCAGCACTTTTTACTTTGTTCTCCCCCCAAGAAGGCTCCAATTAAGTGTGAATATATATTATATATAAATTATATATTTATAAATATAATTATAATTGCTATTATAATTATATTTATAAATACATATTATAAAATGTGTGTATATATGTTTATATACAAAACACACATCTAAATATATAGAAACATGCATACATATATACAGAAACATGAATAGACATACATACTCATATATACATAGATATCTATAATCTTACATACATTTAAACATATACATTCATTTACATCTATGTAAGACCGTACTATACTTGCTTGTGCTGTTTCTCTGAAGGTGGATAGCATCTCCCTTCAAAATCCAAGTCTTTCCATATTTTTCTAAATCTATCAACTCATTTCCTATACCACAACAATATTTCAGGCTTATACTGTCAAGTTATTTTAAATAGTCTAAAACAATATTGATTAATATCGCTGACATAAAGTGTAGTTTCTCTATTTTTCTCTTTTGAATAAATCTATTTTAACTTTAACTTTGTCTGAGATCATGATTACTACCCTTGCTTTTTTTCCTAATAAATTCTACCCTGATCTTTATGTGTATCTCTTATTTCCTATCCCTCCTGACTCTTCTACTTTATTTCCACCTGCTACCTAGACCTCCTATTACTTAACCTACTCCTCCTACAAGGATCCCTCCCTTACCCTCTCCTCCCTACACTTTCCCCTTTCCCTCTTATTTCTATCTGAATTTAGAAGACTTTTTATTTTTTAAAGCAATCGGGGTTAAGTAACTTGCTCAAGGTTACACGGTCATGTGTTTCTGGGTAGGTGCTAAGTGTCTGAGCCCGGATTCGATCCCCAGGTCATCCTGACACTGGGGCCAGTGCTCTTACTCGCTGTGCTACCTGGCCTCCCCTGAATTTAGAAGACTTTTATAGCCTTTCAAATATATCTATATCCTATTACCATTCATCTAGTCACCCTTCTATATATCCCTTATCCTATTCACTCACCCTTTTATTTCTTTAAATTTATTTATTTTTATTTTTTTTTTATTAAGCAATCAGGGTTAAGTAACTTGCTCAAGGTTACACGGCCAGTTATTTCTGGGTGTGGTGCTGAGTATCTGAGCCCGGGATTTGATCTCCAGGTCGTCCCAACACTGGAGCCGGTGCTCTTACTCGCTGAGCCACCTGACCGCCCCTAAGCTATTGGGGTTAAGTAACTTGCTCAAGGTTACACGGCCAGGTGTTTCTGGGTGGGTGCTAAGTGTCTGAGCCCGGGATTCGATCTCCAGGTCGTTCTGACACTGGATTCGGTTCTCTTACTCGCTGTGCTACCTGGCCACCCCTATTTCTTTAAATTTAGAAAACTTCTATTCCCTTCTAAATGTATATATTATTCTCCCTTTAACCCAGATCTGGTGTGAGTAGGGTTCCCCATAAAAATCCCTCCCCCTCCCTATCCCCTTAGCCTTTTATTTCTTTCTGAGCTTAGAAGACTTTTATACCCTATATTATATACCCTATATTTTATACCTTATACCCTATATGCTTATGCATATATTGTTCTCTCTTTAACCCATTCCCAATGATAGTAGTTTTCCCGAACTACCAACCTTTCTTCCCTGGCTAATTTCTTTGTGTAAGTTCTTCGTCTTGCACCTCATTTGTATGAGATGATTACTCTTTTTACCTTTTCCTAGACAGTATTACTTTTTGGAATCATATTATGCCCAGCTCTACCTTAATATTTCTTTCTAACTACCTAATTACTAATTATAATCTTAGACATACAGTTTACATTTCCTCATATAAAAAAGTAAGCAATCTGTCCTTATTCAGTTCCTTGTAATTAGTCTTGGTAATTTACCTTATGCTTCTCTTGGATCTTGTATGTCAAATTTTCTATTAAGTTCAGGTCTTTTTTTTTGCAATACAATCCTGAAAATCTGGCAATTCATTGAATATCCACTTTTTCCCATTCAGGATTATGCTTACCTTTGCTGGGTATGATATTTTTGGCTGCAACCCCAGTTCTTTTGCTCGATATATAGTGTTCCAAGATCTCAGGTCTTATAGGGTAGCTGATGCTAGGTCTTGTGTGATTCTAATTGTGGCTTCACCATATTTGAATGTTTTTTTGTAATATTTTCTCTTTGAGCTGGGGGGGGGGTTCAGTATTTAACTATGATATTCCTGTAGGTTTTCCATGTAGGACCTCTTTCAGGTGGAGATTGGTATATATTTTTTTTCTATTTCTACTTTTCCCTCTTGTTCTAACACTTAAGGACAAATTTCTGTAATTATTTCTTATATTATTGTATCAATATTATTTTTTTGATTATAGCTTTCAGGTAGTCTGATAATTCTTTTTTTTTATTTAAATGTATTTATTTACTTTTAATTTACAACATTCAGTTCCACAATCCCTTGAGTTTCAAATTTCTGCCCCTTCCCTCTTCTCCCCTTCCCCCCATAGTGGCATGCAATCAAATATAGGCTCTACAAATACCTTCACATTAAACATTAGTCACATTATAAAGAAGGATCATAATCAATGGAGTGAACAGCAAGAAAGAAGAAACAAAACAAAAGAGAGCACAAGTAGTTTGCTTCAATCTGCATTCAGACTCTGTAGTTCTTTCTCTGGATGTGGATATCCCATTCCATCATGAGTCTTTGGGAGTTGTCTTATAACCTTGCATTGCTGAGAGGAGCCCAGTCTATCAAAGTTAGTCATCACACATACAATGTGTCTGTAATTGTGTACAAATTTCTCCTGGTTCTGCTCTTCTCACTCAATATCAGTTTATATAAGTCTCTTCAAGTTATTATGAAGTTCATCTGCTCCTCGTTTCTTATAGCACAATAGTATTCCATTACATTCATATACCACAACTTGTTTAGCCCTCCCCCAATTGATAGGCACCCCTTTGATTTCTAATTCTTTGCCACCACAAAAAGAGCTGCTATAAATATTTTTATATATACAGTTCCTTTTCCCACTTCTATGATCTCTTTGGGTACAACCCTAGAAGTGATATTGCTGAGTCAAAGGGTATGCACTTGTTTATAGCCCTTTGGCCATAGTTCCAGATTGCTCTCCAGAATGGCTTAATCAGTTCACAGCTCCACCAACAATGTATCAGTGTTCCAATTTTTCCACATCCTCTCCAGCATTTATCATTTTCCTGTTTTGTCATCTTAGTCAATCTGACAGGTGAGATGTGATACCTCAGAGTTGTATTGATTTGAATGTCTCTAATCAATAGTGATTTAGAACATTTTTTCATATGCTTATAGATATCTTTAATTTCTTCCTCTGAAAACTGCCTGTGCATATCCTTGGCCATTTATCTATTGGGGAATTAGTCTGATAATTCTTACGTTTTCTCTTCTTGATCTGTTCTACAGATCAGTTGTTTTTCTTATAATGTTTCAAATTTTCTTCTATTTTTTCATTCTTTATATTTGGTTTTATTTTTCTTAGTCTCATAACTTTGCTGGCTTCCCTTTTCCCAGTTTTGATTTCCAAGGAGTCATTTTCTTCCTTAAGATTCTGGACCTCCTTTTCCAGTTGGTTAACTTTTTTTTCCATAATCTTCTTGTTTTTCTTGGATTGCTCTTTTTTAAAATTTTTCCACAATCTCTTTTATTTGATTTTTGGTGTCTTTTTAAAGTTCTCCTATGAATTCTTTTTGGGCAGGTGACCATTTGACATTACTCTTTGGAATGGGAAAGCTTTTTTTTTTTCCCTCCAGTATCCTCCTCTGAGGACAAACCCCAGTCCTCTCTATTTCCCCAGTAACTTTTTATGGTTGGGTTATTTTTCCTTTGCCTGCTCATTTTTAAAAACAGCAGCTTGTTGTAATCACCTGTAGTCCTGGAGTATGGGGTATGGTGTCTCTGGCCTCAAGTCCTACTTCAGTTCTCCCCTTAGGCCTAGAACCAAAACCAAGAATTCTGCCCTTCTGTAAGTGTCCACAGTCATCAGAGTCACCACCCTACTGCTTCTTCACTCACCAGGCATGTGCTGGTTCCTTCTCATACAGAGCAACATCTCCACAGCACCACTTGACCTGGCGTCCATTATCAGCAGAAGTTCCCTCAATTTTCTCCTGCTCTGACTCTGGAACCCCCACATTGTTCAGGAAGTGAAATTTTCTGTGGCTGGGGCTGAGGCTACCTCCCAACCCAGCTATTTCCAGGGCTCACCATTTCCTGTTTTAATGGAACTAGCCTGGAAGTGTTTATACTTCACAGGGACCAAACCTTAGTCCTGGGATTTTTCTTGCGGTTGTCCCCTAGAATACTACTGTTCTGCCCCAACTCTTGTTTATTTTTTTACCCACTCTATGTTCACCATGAGGTGCTATTTTGTCTTGTTTGTGGGAGAAATCCGGAGAACTTGGAATTTTTTTACCTACTCTGCCATCTTCCCAGAATCCTCTCAAGGTGTTTACATTTTAAAAGAGAAGACAACATATAAAAGGAAGCTAAAAAAAATAGGAAAGGGAGAGGGGGAAAGAGGTAGTCAACACAGGGGCATGATGGAAAAGTCCAGAGGAATGCAGCTGGGTGAGAAATGAAGAGATGATTGGCTAGGGATTCTTATTAAAATGGAGATTCTGAGAGGAGCTTCCTAGTCTCTAATCAGAGCAAGGGGCCCCAGGGGCAGAGGGTACTTGGCTGGTATGAGTTCCTGGACTGACAAGATCTTCTAGGATGAAGAAGTTTTGGGGGAATGATATAGAAGTCCTGAGGAATGCAGCCTGGAGGTCCTGTAAAGCCATAGAACATGTGTTTCTGATCATCTTTCTTAGGGATTCTGTGGTCAGGTATATGCAACACAAAGAAACTAATGAAGCTGCCAAGGAGACCCACAACACTATAGCTTTTGCTATATCTGGGCTTTTGCTCCCTGATTCTCCTCAGTAGTTGTTAATTATTAGTGTTACTAATAGCACTAATAATAATTATTACCAATTGATAATTATCAATGTTATTAATAACAGTTATTGTTAATATTGCAGCATGAATCATCAAAGGTTAGCCCATTTGAAGATTAGATCAATACTACTATTCTTCTGCATTAGTGTTCTATCTACTTTAACTCACCTGCAGGCAAAAGCATTCAGTTTTCATTTTGGGAACACAACTTCCAGCTGTTCCTTTGACTTGAATCCATCACCTACACAACACTGGGAGGGAAGAGGACAAAGATAATTAAGAAAAGTCAGGACTGAGAATCTTACTAGTCAGATGGGGTCTGACAGGTCAGAGGTTGAGTTCCAGGAGAAATAGGTAGAGAAGGATTCCATTAATTAAATAAACAAGAGGTAGATAGAATCCAGAGTAGCCAACAAAAGCAGAAATAATAGAACCAGAGAGATAGAGGTCTAGCCAGGCCAGGAGTCAAATATGGGAAGACAGAAATAAGGGCACTGTCAAGCAAGGGCTCCCAGAGTGAACTCTCTTTTTAGGACAGAGGTGGGTTGCTTCTGCCCTATTTCATATAGTTTGCTGGGCATGGGGGAAGGAAGGGAGAGATAAGTCTATATATGTGTTAAAAGGAAATCAGAAGCCCGGACATAAATTCTATCACTGATTGAGATTCTTGGATGACCTCACTTCTAGCTTTCAACAAGTGGCCAGAATTGCTGGAGGTGGATACAGTTTTCATTCTGAAGGGGCAAGGATGAGTCATCATTGGTTAGAATTATCCCAGACTCATGCCTCCTAGAGAAGCAGAATCCAAAGAGGGAACATGGGACAGCAGGGCAGCCCTTGTGCATTCAAAACCAGCTCCTGCAACATGATAGGCACCAACTCTTTCCATCTGGGAGCCAGAATGGTACTTCCTTGGAGGTAGCATGGTGTTGTAGAAAGAGCCCTGGATCTGAAATCAGAAGAAATCCTTGCTAGTCATGATACATGGGGCTACTGGGAGGAAAGAGCTTTCTAAACTGAAAAGCATCATGAAAATATGAGTTGTTCTTGATCCTGGGCAGTCTAGGGTAGAGGATAAAATGCAGGACTTAAGAGTCAGGACAGAACTGGGTTCAAATCCAGTTTCTGACACTGAGTGTCAGTTGAGTGATCTATGGGCAAGCCATTTAATTTCTATGTGTTTCAGGAAACCCTATAGGACTTATAAGCCAAAGAGTGTTTGACCTACACTAGTAAAGGGAATTCACACATCAGGAGCTACTCACATTGCCAAAAACACAGATCCTTCCCATATTGGTGGATTGATACTGGGAAAGTTGGAAAAGTAAATCTAGTGGTCCAGAAGGGAGCAAGCATTTATTAAGCACCTACTATATACCAGGGACTGTATTAAGCATTTAAAAAATATATTAGTTATCTTTACCACAACCCTGGAAAGTAGGTGCTATTACAATCACATTTTATAGTCGGGGAAATTGAGATAGACAATGATTTGCCCAATCACACAGCCAATAAGTGTGTGGCTAAATTCAAACTTCTTGACTCCAGGCCCAGTGTTCTATCCACTGTTCCACCTAGATGCTCTCTCTTGCTCCAAACTTTTCCTTATCATCCCTACTTTACTTTTGATAGTTGCGTTTCGGTGGAGGGTTAAAAATTATTAAAGAGATTAGGCTACCATTTACTCTACTGATTAGGAGCTGTAATTAGGATTATTATTTTTAATAAGGGTACATTATCAAGGAGCCAATCTTGTGTGTAACTTATCAAAAGATTATAGGCCTAGATAAAATGTACTGACTGGGCCCAACAAACACAGTGAAGTCCCTGGCTGATTCAGTCAAAGGTTCAGAAAGTCAATAGGTTGTCTGGGTATCATGTGACATTATTTAATATTAACAATAACTCAAAACACCAAGTTATTATTACTATTGTTATTTTGTTGTTATTCAGTCATTTCAGTTGTGTCTGACTCTTTGGTGACCTCATTTGGGGTTTTCTTGGCAAAGATTCTGGAGTGGTTTGCCATTTTCTTCTCTAGCTCATTTTACAGATGAGGAAACGGAGGCAAATAGGGTTAAGTGACTTGCCCAGGGTCACAGCTAGTAAGTGTCTGAGGCTGGATTTGAACTCAAGAAGATGTGTTTTCCTGATTCTAGGCCTGGAACTCTACTGTGCCATGGAGGTGCTACCTTCAATATTGTTACTGAGTATTACTAAGAGAAGCACTTTTTAGTTTTAAAAGTCTACAAAATGAACTTTTAATGTGACTGAGTATTACTAAAAGGAACATTTTTAGTTTTAAAATGAACTTCCCCATCCTAGCTCAGACCCTGCCCCCTTTCTTGAAGCCTTTCATGACCTCCCAGGCACATAGGGTCTCTGTAACTTGGAACTCTATAGCTCTCAGTGTTTGTATCACTGAGCTGGTGCTTATCATACAATGTTTTATGTTACTTACTATCTTTTTCTTCTCTGAGTTCCTTGTCTCCTCTGCTAGACTCCCAGTTGGTTGAGGGCAGGGATCATGTAGATAGATAATGTTCTATAATTTGCTTCCCTCACAGTGCCTAAAGCATTGCTTCATACAGTTGGTGTTCCACAGCCTCAGGATCACTGGTTCCCTGCTTTATGAGGGGACTAGGGAGGGAGTTAGGAGGAAACGGTTCCTTTTGAAGTCCCCTTTCTATCCCTTTTTGCTAATTACACTTTCTCAGAACAAGCCCCCAGTCCTACTGAGCAACTGTGATCCAAGGAAGATTTTTGTTCATTATCCAGCTCACACACTTCACAGTCTTTCCTTGTTTGGGAGGCTAATTAATTACCAGTTAATTAGCTCACTCACCCTTAAGCAGGTAAGTCAGGTGTTATTACTATCATTGGACGGATAAGGAAACTGAGACTCAGAGAAGATGACTTTCCTTGAGACAATGACACAATTGACTATGTGTGCAGGACCCTGAAAAATTTAGTCATTGATCAAGAACTTGGTTAATCATTCAGAAGTTTAGTGTGGTTTACACATGGTCTTAGCTTATTCACTGACCCCTCAGGATGAGTCTACTGCACTGACTGGTGAAACTCATTGCCAGGACTGCTAGTGCTCACTATTCGGCCGAAATGCATTTTACTGGGATGTGAATTCCATCTAAACGCCAAAGGCTTAAGGGGGAGCCTTACATGGGTGTGAATCTCTCACACAGTCCTGGAAATTGTTCAGTTACAGAGCAGATGCAAGCCATTAATGGCTAAGGAAGCATCTCTTCCAGCTCCTTTGCATGTCGGGGATAAGAGCTGTCTTGAAACATAAACAAGAAATGTTTCTGAACCTGGAGCTGGAAACCACATCCACAGGGCTCCAGCGTGCCTCAGTTTGGGCCAGCGGAAGGGTCCGCTCCCCATTCCAGAATGCCTTGGCCTCCTTCCACCCCCGAGGCCTCATTTATTCTTTTAAAAAATGATTTAGCCTTCGCAAACTCAGCATCTGCAGTCTCCTGAACAATGAAGGATTGTAAAGTGTGAGCTGGGGAATGAGCGAAAATCCTCGCTTGGGTCACGGTTGCTCAGCGGAACTGGGGGCTTGCTCCGAGGAAGTGCAGTTGGCAAAAGGGGGACAGAAAGGCGTCTTCAAAAGTAAATGCTTCTTCCCAGTTGCTCCCCCTCCCCCCAATAAAGTAGGGGACCAGTGATGCTGAGACTAGCTCTTTAAATAAATGGACTCCTTCTCCACTCTCTTGGCAACAGCAGGGGTGTTTGTACTCTGGGACGGAGCTTTCTACCCAGCTATATTTATCTTGTAGCTGTACACACACACACACACACACACACACACATACACACACACACACACACACACACACACTCGCGAGGGGTTCGTCAGTGAGAGTGGGGCAGTTGGCTAGAAGCCCGTGACTGCAGAAACTTTGTTCCGTCCGCGCTTGACTTTCAGCTCCGAGTGCAGATAACAGGGTCTTGCTGCAGAAAAGCAAGACGCTGGCCCCCTGAGGGCTCCAGGAGGTATTTCCTTCACTCCAGGGGAAGGACAGGGGCTGGGTACCAGGTGCAGGAGCAGATCCCTGTGTGGAATGGAGTTCCCCAGGAGCCCTAGGCTTGCCATGGAAGAAGGTCTCAGGAGGTTAGAAGAGGAGGAAGAGGGTGACAATAGCAGCAACGTGGTACCGCAGGAGCTGGACTGGCTGCAATTGTACCTCAGCCCGTTACCCGATGGTTACATGAAGGCAAAATTCACCCTGTCTGCCTACCTAGCATGCTGGCTCATTCTGAAGCTTTGCAAGGTAAGCGATGCGTTTCTCTTTGGTGGTCTGTGGCTCTGTACCTGGGGAAGCAGTGAGAGGCAGAGACGTAGATCGGGTGGGAGTGGGGGCAATCCAGAGCAAGCATCATGAGATCATGAATTTAGAACCAAAAGATAGCTTAGCTGTCATCTAGTACAACATCCTTATTTTAGAGATGAGGAAACTGAGGCCCAAAGATATGAAGTGACCTGTCCAAAGTCACTAGGTAGTTAAGTGGAAGAGCAAGCTTTTGAACCCAGGTGCTTTGTGAAATCCAGTACTATTTCTGCTATACTGGCCTGTGGCACAATATTGAATTAGTTTTTGGAACCCTAACAGCCCATTTGTTCTGTTCCCTTCCTCTAATCTCCCATTCCCTCCACCCCCATCCCCACCCCCCAGTTCATGGCACCCTTTCCCACCTGCCTATAAATCTTATATAGCCCTTCTATTCTCTTTCCTTAAGCCGGGAGTCCTTAACCTTTTTTGGCTTGAACTCCTTTGACAATCTATCAAAGCCTACAGAACACTTTTCAGAATAATGCTTTTAATTTAATAAATTAAAATACGTAGGATTTCAAAGGAAATCAATTGTCTTGAAATGCAGTTATCAAAATATTTTTTAAAAGCAAGCACATGGAGCTTAGGTTCAGAGTCCTTTGCTATACAAATCTACTCTTAAAAACCATTTGCTCTCAATCATTTACACCTTAGTATAAAAGTAAGTTGCCAGATTCCTTCTTTTGGGGAAATTTTATTTCTAGTTATGTCATGAAAAGCTTTGTTTGATCTCAATAAAATTTCAGAAATTAGCACTAAGATGAAAGAGGGGCTTTAGGGGACATATAACTTTCTTGGTGACACCAAGATCATATCCCAAAGACTGCCGATGATTATATCAGTACAGAAGGAACCAGGAGAGGAAGTTGCAAAGAAGCAGATTTAGGCTTGATATAAGAGGGGAAAGCCCTTGCCCAACATTTCAAGATACCCCAAAGTGGAATGGTTTGCTACAGCAGAGATAGTGAGTTCTCCTTCACAGCATGTCTTTAAGGGAAGGCTGGACAACCACTCAATACCTAGTCAGTTTGGGGTTGATGTAGAGGGCTTCTATGTCTCTGCCAGCTCTAAGATCCTGAGATTAGTTTTGTCTTAAACTCTCCAGGGCTACTAGGAAGAGAATTTTCGAGAGTGTTCATCACGGGTGGTGTTTTGCAGTCCAGGACTGAATTCAGAAAAAGGTTCCTGGTGATTGCTGAGTCATAGGATCCTACATTTAGGGAAGGAACAAAGGGACCAAGTATTTATTCAGCACCAACTATGTGCTAGGCACTGTGCTAAACACTTTCCAAATAGCATCTCATTTGATCCCCACAACACTTCTGCAGGGTAGGTGCCATGATGATCTCCCTTTTATACTTTGGAAACTGAGGCAGAGATTAAATGACTTATCCAGGGTCACACAACTAGTAAGTGTCTGAGGCTGGATTTGAACTCATGTCTTCCTGACTCCAGTGCTCTATCCAATGCAGAAGTGTCAAATTCCCGCCTGGCAAGACTGAATGAGGCCCAAGACAGTAAGTGGGAAATGTTTAACAAAACAAATAAAAATACAATACAGTTAATGATGATTTGTGATTTTCTAAGTCAGTATGACACCTGCAGAGATCCATTTGTAATTGAATTTGACATCACTACACCACTATCTGCTCTCAATTTAGAGCTTGGAAGGAACTTTTAAGATTATCTAGTCAAATCTCTTATTTTACAGGCAAGGAAACTGAGGCACAGAGAGGTTAAACAATTTGCCCAGGTCATACAGATTGCCCAGAATCCGGAGCTGATCCAGATACAGCACTCTTTCTGCTGTGTCATATTATTGGGATACCTGTTATCATCTTTGTGTGACAGCAAGTGTCCTAACTTGCCAGGAAATAACTTTGTTACATAGAGGGGCAACTAGAGTGAATCTAACATATCCATTAGGTAGGTCTCTGCCCTAGTAAGATAGCAGAGCTCCAAAGGGAGGTGTTTGCTGGTGCAGTTAATAGAACACTGGACTGGAGTCAGCAAGACCTGAGTTCAAATCTAACTTCAGACACTTACTAGCCGTGTGACTCTGGATAAGTCACTTTACTTCTGTCTGCCTCATTTTCATGAACCATAAAATGGGGATTATAACAATTTCTACCTTGCAGGGCTGTTGTGAGGATCAAATGAAGTAATAATTGTAAAAGTGCTTAGCACAGAGCCTGGCACATATTCAGCACCACTTAAATGCTTTTCCCCTTTCCCCAAATGCATATAAAGATTCTCCCTACTGCAAAGAGAACTCCAAGGCTTCAGTGAAACTTGGGTGTCACCATGATTTGACCTGAAAGTGTAGCCAAAAGAGTTCACAATGAGTATCTGTATTCCCCAGGCCATCAAGTTTTCCAATTCCAACTGCTTTGGCCTTTTATTGGTATTGTGGTTGGCAGCTCTTAAGAGGACTCCAAAGCACATACCCCGAGGAAATTTGAAGTCATATCTAGAGAGCAGCATGGGGTAGTGGGAAGTCATAAGATAAAAATCGGGGAACTTGAGTTTCAGTTCTGGCTTTGGCCCAAAAAGGTGTGCAGCGTTGGGCAAATCAGCTAACTTTTCTGAGCTTTAGTCATCTCATTGGTAAAACAGGGATTACAACCCCAGCTGGACCTCATTCACCTGTTTGGTTTTTTTTAGTTGTGGAAAATGCTTTATGAACTCTATGTCCTATTCATGAACGACAGGGCTGACAACATTATTCTTCCTTGTTGTGGCCATCTGTAAATTTCTAGGATATGTTTAAAAAAATTAAAGGACGAGACTTAGTAGGTATGAGAGTCAAAGAGTAGTAAGGGTGTTCAGTTTGGAGCCAGGAGACCTTGTTTCAACTCCCAGTCCTGGTTCAAATCTAAGTCCTATCACCTGCATAATTTTTAACCTCTTTGGGGTTCAGTTTCTTCATCTGCAAAATACAGGGTGAGACTTGTTGGCCTTCAGTTCTAAATCCATGGTCTTGTGGTCCTTTGATTCAACTCAATGTCCTGCAGTAGAATGTAGTCTACTTGAGGGGAGGGGCTGTTTTGTTTTTGTCCTGTATTCTTAAGGCCCACCATGATGCCTGGACCATAGGAAGTATTTAGGGAATACAATAGATCAGAAATAAACTAAACCCCAAGGTTAGTGTAATTATTGTAATCAGGGTTTAGTATAGTAAGGAAATGTTGTGGAGAGTTATCTCTATTTTCCAAAGCACAGAATAATTACTACTTCTTTACTTCCATTAATTCAAGAATCTTGACACCTATGTCATCTCTGTAGGTGGGGGAGGGATGAATCCCATTAGCTCCAGAAAAAAATTGTGAAGTAGGTAAGGTTCACCTTCCTTTTTTCTCCCTCATCTCCTCTTTCCTTCACTTCCTCTCTCCCTTCTTTTAATAAATATTTACTAAGTAGCTACTATGTGCAAGATACTGTGCCATTTGACCCAGTGAAACCTAGTAGTGACTAGGCTTATTTCTTGAAGAGATCAAAGAAAGAGGGAAAAGAGTCATCCACACAAAAATATTTAGAAACTAAAGTTACACATCAATTGGCGAATGGCTAAATAAATTATAGTAAAATAATGTGATGAAATACTATTGAATTTCAAGATATGATGGTCATGGTTTCAGAGAAACCTGGGAAGTTTTTTTTATGATCTGATACAAAGTGGAATTAGCAGAACCAGGAGAACAACTTGTACCAGTTGTTCTCAAACTTTTTGGGCTTGGGACCTCTTTATACTCTTAAAAATTATTGAAGATCCCAAAGAGCTTTAGCTTACTTGGGATACACACACATACATTATGAATGTGCATATATATGTAAATTTACATATATATCCCCTCCATCTCTACACACACACACACACACACACACACACACACACACACACACACGATTAGTAATTAAAATGTCTTAGTATTATTATGAAAATAGTTTTAACCTCAAGGATCCCATTAAAGGAGGTCTCAAGGACCTTCAGGGGACCTAAGACTACACTTTGATAGCCAATGATTTCTACAGCAACAATATTGTAAAGATGAATGGTTTTGAAAGATTCAAGAACTACAATCAATGCAATGACCAAACTTGATTGCAGAATACCAATCACAAAGAATGCTTCTTTGAAAGAGGGATGATAGATTTGAGATGCAATATATGAAATGTATTTTTGGATATGACCAATATGAGAATTTGTTTTGCTTGATTATGCTTATTTGTTATAAAGGTTTTTTTCCCGGGGGGGGGGGGGAGGAAGTAGGGGAGATAGGAAGAGAAAAGAAAATACTTGTTAATTGAAAAAAGATAATTTAGAAAAAGGTATTATATGAATTGCTTGGCATGGGCCAAGCCCTGCCCTCATGCAACTTACCCAATAAGGCATAAACTTAGATAATGCTATTATAAAGTAACACATGATCAATTTATTAGGGAGGTTTCCCTCCTCCCTATTGTTCCTCCTTTCTATTCATCTATCAGATAACAGGGCATTTTAGCAGTGACCTTCAATAGCTTGACTTGGAGGTATCCTTGAAAGAATGTTAGAAGTGTAAAGAATGCTTAGCTTTCAACTACTCCACACCCCTCATTTGACAGATGAAGGGTCACTACCAGGAATGTCAGATGAGTGCTGGACTGGTATAGGTTCAGAGCAAGAAGACAGTATTTTTGCATAGAGGAGGTAAAGTTTTTATTCCACCTCCCCCAGAAGTTAGAGCAGGAAAGGGACCTTGAAAACCATCTCGCCCAACCTACTCATTAAAAAATGTACTAGGGGAGGCTAGGTGGCGCAGTGAGTAAAGCGCTAGCCCTGGGGTCGGGAGGACCTGAGTTCGGTTCTGGACTCAGACACTTAACACCCACACACACACACACACACCCACACCCACACACACACACACACACAACTAGCCATGTAACCTTGGGCAAGTTACTTAACCCTAATTGCCCTCCAAAAGGCAAAAAAAAATGTTCTAATATCTTTTTTTTGGTTATATCACCTTTATTTCCAAACATATCCCTCTCTCTCTTCATCCTTCCACCTCTTTCCAAGTAAAAAGCCCACTGTATCAAATGTAGGGTTGAGAAAGGGTTGATTGAATCAAATAATCAATTAATCATCACCCCACTCTACTTGGAGTAGCTAACAAAATATTCTAATCCATATACCTTAACCAGATGAGATCACCTCTATTGAATCAGTCATTTAAAGGCATTAAACTTAAATTTGAATAACCTAGTCAATAAATTTGGAAGGAGTGAAGACCACCGAATGAAGAGAAGCGAGGCTGTATAAGAGATGTTTTGTTATTGACTCAGGAGATAGTCATACCCTGTGGGTCTTTTATAATATGTCATGTCAGGGGCAGCTAGGTGATGCAGTGAATTACCGGCCCTGGAGTCAGGAGGACCTGAGTTCAAATCTGGCCTCAGATACTTAACACTTACTAACTGTGTGAGCTTGGGCAAGTAATTTAACCCCAGTTAAAACCCCAGTTTCCCCCTCCAAAAAGACAAAAAACAAAATAAAATGAAATAAAATGGCACGTCAATTTGGAACCCAGGCATTCAAATATCTGGCAGCTTAGAGGAGAGAGAAGTTCTCCTTAAAGACTTGAGAGGATATTGTTGGGGAGCTGGGGGCAGTGATGGTTACAAAAGTACCTCAGTGTCATTCTTTGCTCCAATTTGATCTTGTGAACTATGGAGACTTGGAGAATTTGGACTTTTCATCAGTATTCTAACAACATCCCAGCAAAAGCGGTGACTGGCAACAGTCTGCAAAAGGTGCCAAAGACAAACTATGTTCACTAAGAAAAGGTATCTTCAGGACTCTCTAAGAAGAACAGCAGAAAACGGCATCTTACCTAAATGTAACATCATGAATTCTCTATAAGGGGAGAAAAGAACTTCCATGAACTATATGTGACCCTCTTTGCTACATGTGCTCTCTAAGATTGAGCCCACTTTCCCTAGAATTCTGTAGGTACTTGTGGGACACTATCCCACTCGTCTGATGGGCGTATTTTCTACCAGCTGTTCTTACTGTAATATTTTAGGAAATACTGGTTTTTAAAAGCTAATTATGTCTGATTGGATAATTGATATCAACTGATAATCAGTGGAGAGAGCAACACTGACAAACACCCCAGAAACCTGAAGCACAAAGTAGCAGCCACTTTCTTAGGACCCAATGTGAGTTGAAGTTGGGAGAGTAGCCCTAGAATATATTCTACACAAATCTTTAAAAAGAATAAGGGAAAAACAGTTCAGCAAAACTAACAACACTTAAATTGAGTCTGATAGTCTATGCAGTCCAACCTTTTCATCTGTTGAATTGGGGAACTGAGGTCAAGAGTAGGGAAATGACTTATCCGAAGTCAAAAAGGTAATAAGTGGCAAAATCAAGATTTGAACCTAGTTACCCTTTTTATTGAGTGTTCTTTCTGCCATGCATCAAATGATGATCCATTAGTGGTAGCTTGCTTCACCCATGGAAAACATAAGCAAGAAGTTGCAGTGATCTGGGTAAAGAAAGGCGTAATCTCAGGGGAGTAGAAATGACTGTGACACTAAGAAAGGAGAAGGAAAAAAGAGAGTTCAATGGTCTTTAAAGAGGAAGGCAAGGCATTGACACTAAAAAGTGATAAAGTAGTTATATACTTCTCTATACCTGCATAAAGGGAAATGTCTTTCCAAACTTTGAAGGCCAGGGAGCAATGATTGCAAGCTTGGTAAAGGTCCTGTAAGACAGCTCAATGGAATTGCCCACAGGGCCTCAAGGTCATTGTCTTATTTATACAGTTCTACACTAAACAAAAGAGGAGGCTATCTTCCCACTAGATTTATTCCCTATGGGGTTTTATGTAGGAATTTTATAGTAATGGGTCTAGAGAAATAGCTATCAAACATAAAAATATGCCCTTTGCCCCAACATCAGTGAGTGAGTTGTCAGTCGGCATGAGACCATCAAGTGATAGTTTAAATTGGTTAATGAGCACTTTCCATACCATATCAGATAAGTAGTTCAATATTACCTATTGTCCCCATTACACAGATGAGGAAAGTGAGGCTGAAAGATATTGAGTGACTTGCCTATAGTCACAGAGCTAGTAAGCATCAGAATCAAACCTCAGACCTAGGCTTTCTGAGTCTGAAACCAGAGTTCTGTTCATTATACCTGACTAGGTCTTTATAATAGTGAACATTTATATCATGCTTTAAGATTTCTAAAGTACTTTCCTCACAAAAATCAGTTGAGGAAGGTATTATTACTACTTTGCTGATAAGGAAACTGAGTCTCAGAGAAGTTAAGTGATTCTCTCAGTCATATATCTACAAAGGGTCAGAATCAGTCCTCAGATCCAGGTATTTGGCTTCCAAGAAAAGAGCCCTTTGGATTGAACCACCCTGAGTTTGTACAGAAAATGGTTTTTTTTTTTCTTCTTTACATCAACACAAAAAAGAAGGTCCCAGGCAGTGACAGCCCTTAATTTTTTTTTTTTTTTTTTGCCTTTTGGAGGGCAATTGCCCAAGGTTACACGGCTAGTTTTTTTGTGTTGGTGTTAAGTGTCTGAGGCCAGAATCGAACTCAGGTCCTCCTGACTCCTGGCCAGCACTTTAATCACTGTGCTACCTAGCTGCCCCTCCTTAAATTTTTTTGAAAAGTGTTTTTGGTAGCTGGTGGCACAGGTAATGTCTACCACTAGCCCAATGCTGGTGGGTAGTAAAATCTAGTGATATCCTCCTTAAGATTTTCCTTCAAACTCTTAGGGGACTCTGTAGAATAAAGCTCAAACTCTTAGGGGACTCTGTAGAATAAAGCTCAAACTCCTCTGGTTGGCATTCAGGGCCCTTTCCCAGAATGGATCAATCCTACCCATGTAACCTAATCCCCTCTACGAAAATCCTTCTTTCTAGTCAAGCTATTCTGACTGTCCCCTCCATGTTAATTCCTGCCTCTATCTTTAGCTCTACCTTCTTCATAAAATGTAACATGACAACATCGGTCAACACTGATCCCTCCTTTTAACTATCTGTAACATTTGTTTTCTCTACCACATTTTATTATTTTATGTAGCAGATTATCACTTACTGTCTTTTCTTTTGTTTTGCGACTTAGACTTGTTTTCTAATTCATGTTTGGATTGTAAACTTCACAAAGGCAGGAACCATAGTTTATTATTATTTTTATCCCCCAAAGCTCTTAGCACACACAATAAATGTTCAATAAGTGCTTGCTGATTTGAGGAGAGTGAAGCAGACCCTTCTGTCGATTTATCTTCTAGTCAACAATAGCATTTGCTGAATGTTCACCATTACGAGAGCCTAAAACTCATTCATCAGTTATATTGTCTGGAAAATGGGATTATTCTTAACTAATTCTTGCTCCATGCAATAGCACCAACTTGCTATAGTAAAGCCTTCTTAGAAACCAAGGTGTGTGTACAATTATCCCTTGTCTGCCAATTTGAATGAAGCTGGCACTCAGCAGTGTAGGGTGGTACCCTCTATTGGCATTAAGCTGCCTTTATCAATCTGATTCCAAGGAAGCCAACCCACCCACTTGGTGCAACTGCATTCCAAAATGGCAACTCCTCCTTTTTCAAGAAAAGGCCAAGCCTTTGTGTAGTATGAAAAAGCTATGCGTGACTGGCACTGGGGGATTCTGACCTTCCAAGATACTGCCACCACACAATAAATGCAGCTCTTCTCCATAAAGGCGGGGTTGGCTATGCTGTGTAGTCACTCCATTGTGTGAAAAACCTTAGGGGTTTTGGAGGCAAAGCAACCCATGATGATTCAGAGTAATGACATCTTAGTCCAATCCTCCAGGGAAAAAGGAAACGAGCAGAACTGAATAGCACTCTCTAGGTCACCAGACAATACCACATGCCATAAACCCAAAGGAAAACTCCAAAATTTTAGACCTTCTTTTAAGTTATTATGCTTATTCCCTCAGAGATCTTAATACCTGGAATTTCTTGTGTAACCTTCAAGTGGCAACTCAAGTTCCATCTCCTCCATGCTAAATTTAGAAAATACAGGAGTCATTTCAGACCCCAGAACTAGAATGATAATGGGAGCTGCCTAAATATATGCTGGGCATGGGAGATTCACATCAGTAATCTCAGCTACTATGGAGGCTGACCCTGGTGGATCTCTTGAGTTTGAGAATTCAGAGTTTCAATGGGCTATGCAAATCAGGTGTCCAAACTACGTTCAAACTAACTGAGCCCCAAGAAACAGAGGGTCACCAGATTGCCTAGGGAGTGGTGAACTGGCCCAGATCAGAAGCAGAGTAGGTCAAACCTCCTATGCCAATCAATTGGGAGCATAACGCCTGCACTTTCAACCTTGGTGAGATAGGGAAATCCAGGCTTTATAAAAAAAAAAAAAATGAGGTGGCCAAAATGTTTGACTCCTCCTTTCCCTACTGAAATTTCTATTCTAGTTTGACAGACAATGTAAATATACATGAAACAATAAGAGAATGATAAGATAATATATAATTAAGGACTATTTTGTTTGATCCAGACCATTATGTTTGATAGAATTTGAAGGAGGGTAGAAATTAGTGTGCACTAGAGTGGTCCTCAGGGAAAGTTTTGTGAACTAGGCGTTGAAGGAAGAATGAGATTTATTTTCTAAAAAATAATAACACATTTATATTCCCCCTCAAGATTTACAAAGCACTTTCTTCATAGCAGTTCTATATGGCAGGTAGCATAGCTATTAGATAGATATATGTGTGTGTATTTGTACAATACACATTATATATATACACATACATTGTATATGTATGCACATACATATGTATATTACACATTTTATTTAATGAATGAAAAGTTTTTTTTATTAAGTACTAGCAATTTGCCAGGAACTGTGCCAAACACAGGATACAAAAACAAAAATCAATACAGTCTCTGCTTTCTAGGAGCTCACCTTTCAAAAATAATGTATGTGTGTTTATGTATGTGTATATGAGTTTGTATATATATGTATATATTTGCATACACATTCATATGCATACATCTATATATGAGAGAGTAACCCTTTCTACTAGATTTCAGGTGTCTTAATCTCTTTGTTGTTTTTTTTTTTAATCAAGCATTTTTTTTTTTTTGTCTCTCTCCCAAATTTTTCCTATTGGGGAAAAAAGAAATATAAAGTTAAGAAGCATAGTCAAGCAAAATGAATTTCCACATCAGTTACATGCAAAAATGTATGTTCCATTCTGCATATTAATCCATCTCCTCTCTGTGATGAGGTGGATAAAAATCATTATTACTTTGGAATCATGATTGACCATTGCATTATTTAGAGTTCTGAAGTCTTTCAGAGTTGTTACAATATTGATGATATAGTAAAAAGTGTTCTCTGGGGTCTGCTCACTTGATACTGTAACCATTCATATAAGTCTTCTAGGTTTCTCTGAAACTGTTTCTTCATTTCTTATAACACAGTAGCATTTTAGTGCATCCATATACCATACCCCAATCTGTTCAACCATGCCCCCAGTTGATAGGCAGCCCTTTACTTTTTAGTTCTTTGCCACTACAAAAAACTGCTATAAATATTTTTGTATGGATGGGTCTTTTTCCATTTTCTTTTATGTCTTTAGGATATAGGCCCACTACTGGTATCAGTGGGTAAACATGGTTTAATAACATTTTGGGCATTGTTTCAAATTGCCTCCAGAATGGCTGGACTAATTCACAATTCCGTCAATGATGCATCAACGTGCCGGTTTTCTTGCAGAACTGCCAACAGTTGTCATTTTCCTTTTTGGTCAATGTTGCCAAACTGAAGTATGTGAAGTGGAAGAAAGATAAGGTTTAGATTCAGGGAAAGACAGAACATTTTAGACAGGGAGAACAGTATGAATAAAAACAAAAAGTCAGACACAAACATGGTGGGTTCAGGAGATTCAAGTTTGATCATATCAGTTCCCTGCTGGGAAACAAACAAACACTCCAGTGGCAACTTGTTGCATCTAGAACACGAAGTCCTTAGCTTGGCATTAAACATGATGCTTCGGGATACCTTTTTAGGCTTTTCCTACATTACTCCCTTTGAGACACAAATCCTTGTACCTAAGCTGTCCTACTGTCTGTTCCCTGAACTAAGTATTTCATCTCCTTCCTTTGTTTTGTATTTTTGCACTTCGATGCCTGCAATGTAATCCTTCTTTATTCTACCCCTTATAATCCCCTGCTTCCTTCAAGGATCAGTTCATGTACCATATAATCTCCTCTAACAAGCTTTTCATGATTTTTGCTCATTCTCACCCCAAAACTGTTAACACACACCCTCATTCTCAAATTACCATGTGTATATTTCTCTATTTTCACATTTGTCCCCCACTGGTAGAATGCAAATTCATTGAAAGCAAGGTTTTGCTTTTCATTTTGTGTTGACATCCCGATCACCTGCTGCTGTGCCTTTAAATTGTAGACCCTTACATGCTTCTTGGATTAGATCGGACTGAACTGGGGACAGTGAAGAGACTAGCCTGCCTGGCTTTCTCTTGCCTGGGCAGCTAAGCCTATGGAAGGCAACCTGGTCTTTTCATCTCCATAGAGGAAATTTCAGTGAGACAGATGACAAGAACACGGAAAGGTCCATACAAGAGGCATATTAAAATAAGAAACATTTCCCTGGTAGTGAGACAAATTTATTTAGATGAGTAGCAAATGAGAACTGAATCACAAGAATTGCTAACTTAAGATGGAAAAGAAGGAGATGGAGAATGGGGAAAGGAGGAATTTGCTGTTCATATTTTTGTTAAAAATCATTCTCTTGGTTCTTCTCACTTTATACTGTATCCATCCATGTATTTGTTCATCTTCCTGAAGGAAGTAGGTTTTTGCTAGGTACAACTGTGCAGTAGGTCTTAGGTCTCTATGAATGAGGCTGGTATTGGTCAAAGTCATATCACCAGGGTTATGAGGCACATGACAGGAGGGAAAGAAGAAGCGACTTGATCTTCTTGGGATGCTGTAAGGTCTAGGGGCAGACAAACATGATGTTGAAAATGTGGACTTGGTAAGGTCAGTGTTTCATTCAGGTAAAGTCTGTTATGCTTTCAAGGACAACAGAAAGGGCTGTCTTTCCTCTCAGCATAAATCCCTACCCCAGTAAGTTGCTGAGCAGGGATTTAAACTCAGGTCCTCCGCTAGCAAATCCAATGATATGCACCATGTTGTTTCCCACTAGTAAACTGTGTGTGACAACACAGTCAATTACCTAGTCTCCACTCAGTTTTTCCAGCTTGCTAGTATTTACTAAAGCTTGAATTCCACAGGCACATCCTTTGATAATACAGAATGTTCTCCACATCATAATTAGGCATCAGAGAACTTTCGTGAACAAATCTCATCCCTCTCATTCTCCATCATCAGTGTTATCTTTTGATGGGTACACCTTTAAGAGAGAGAAATAATAATAATCAAATAATTCATTCAAGAGACCTAGAGACAAAACTAACTTTCCAGGTGTTTCATGGAATCTGTTCACATTCAACTCAATCCCTCATACATTCACTATCTCAATATCCATCTCAAAGTTGAAAGACCTCGGAAGTCATCTAGTTCAAACCATATCTGATCAAGAAATCCTCCTATAATATGTCCAACACATGTTCATTCGCCATTCATTTTTAGACTTCAAGTGAGGATAAATCCTACTACTTCTTGAGGCAATCTTGGACAGCTATAATTGTTAAGAAGTTTTTCTGGAGGAAAGGAAGGAACCAAGCAATTATTAAGCTTCTACTATTTGCTAGGCACTGTGGTAAGCACTTTACAAATGTCTCATTTGATTCTTCTTTTTTTTTTTTTTTGGCTTTTTGGAGGGCAATTGGGGTTAAGTAACTTGCCCAAGGTTGCACTGCTAGTATTTTTGTGTGGGTGTTAAGTGTCTGAGGCCGGAACTGAACTTGGGTTCTCCTGATTCCGGGGCCGATGCTCTACTCACTGTGCCACCTAACCGCCCCACATTTGATTCTTACAAAAATTCTGAGATGTAGGTGCTATTATTACCCCCATTTTACAATTGAGGAAACTAAGGCAAAGAGAGGTGAATTGACTTGCCTGGGGTCACACAGCTAGTAAGTATCTTAAATCAGATTTTAACTCAGGTCTTCTTGACTCCAGGCTCAGTGCTATACCCACAGTTCTATCTATCCTGCCCCATCTCCCCTCTATGCCTTCTCTTCCTTAGGCTAAGTGGTCTTAGTGTCTTTTACTGATCCTCACAGAGCATGATCATAAAACTCTTCAACATCATCCTCACTGGCCTCTGGATATTCTCAAGACTAATATGCATCCTAAAATGTGACACAGGACTGAACAAAAACTTCCATATGTAGTCTGATGAGGAAAATGCACAGTGAGGCTATCACTTCTTTTGTTCTAGACTCAGTATCTCTTCTAAATCAGCCCCAGATGATAGAAGTTGTTGAGAGCGTGACCCGCAGGGAATAGTGTGAAGCTGGGCAGATTACAGAGTTAGCTATGAGGGAGGTTAGTTCCTGGAGGGAAGCTTTCTGGTTTGAGGATTAGATTGAGATCTCTCAGTTGCTAAAACCCAAGTTAAATGAGGAGACGATAAGAGATCCCCTGCCTGGGCCTGACCAAATCATCCAGCCTGGGTACTGAAAAAACCTGCTGATAGGATTTTGGAATCATATTTATTCTGCATATCCTTATTGACATCCATGTTTTCCCCTAACAGAATATAAGCTCCTCACAGTCAGGGACTATTCCATTTATGTCTTTGTATCTCCAAATCTAGAACAGAATTTGGCATATAGCAGGCATTTAAGAAATGCTTATTGATTTATTGCTATTTGAAAAATCATGGAAAACAGGAAATGTGCTAGAGCAGTGGTGTCTAAATCAAATAGAAACTGGGCCACTAAATCATAATAAGGATCCTTGGCGGCTGTATATTGACTTAGAAAACCACATATTATCTAGGTTTTATAGTATTTTTATTTATTTTGTTAAATATTTCCTTATTGCACATTTTAATCTGGTTCAAGCAGAACTAGGAGGGATGTACTGGAATCAGTATTCAGGGATTGTTTGACACCTCTATACTGAAGAATTTCAGGGAAGAAAATTTTCCATTTATTTAGAAAAAAGAAGGTTGGGTTTTTTTTTGTTTTTGGAACTTTAGGCCAGTGAACTTAAGTTTGATTTTGGGTAAATGTCTAGAGCATATTATGAAAAGGAAGCAGTGACCACCATGAGCCAACTTGAGTTCATCAAGAATAAGTCATGGTAGCTTCACCCCATTTCTTTAATTCCATAGGGGTATCAGTTAGTTTGAGGCAGTTAGTTGACTCAGTGAACAGAATGCTGGGCTTGGAGTCAGGAAGACTTGAGTTTAAATCTGGCTTCAGACACTCACTAGCTGTATGACCCTGGGCAAGTCACTTAACCTCTGTTTGCTTTAATCCATTGGAGGAGGAAATGGCAAACCACTCTACTATTTTTACCAAGAAAGCTTCAAAATATGTCATGAAGAGTTGAACACACCTGCACAACACATTCATTTGCTAGATCAAAGGATTTTCATGGATTTTAGCAAGCTATCTGCCAAAGTCTCTTGTCATACCACTGTGGGCTGGATAAATAGGTGGATTTGGAACTGGCTAAGTGATCAGATTCGAAGACTGGTGATTAATGGATTGATGTAAGCCTTGAGGGAAGTCTATAGCTGTGTGACCCTGGGCAAATCACTTAACCTCTGCTTGGTGGTGCTAGCACATTGGGCCTGGATTAGCTGCCTCACAAATTTTAGAAGAAATAGACCCAGCAGATATGCTTAGATATGGAATGGACTAGATAGTCTTTCCATTCTGAGATTCTGTGAGTCTATTGCTGTGGCTCAGGCCATTTATTATTACTAAATTTGGGGCTCTTGGGAATAATGACTGGATACAGTCATGAAACAGCTCCAAATATGTTCTATAAATGCTTAAGAACAAGAGAACAGTACTGTGCAATGTGTTTACAGTATGAAATTTTAGAAGGTTGGTCATCTTGTGTTTGGACAAGCTATATGAACATTGGAACATTCTGCCTTATTATGTAGTGAGTCTCTTGTCATTAAAAGTGTTTACAGAGGAGCTGATGACCAGGGCATGATGTAGAGGGGATTCCTACATTAGATAGAAAATTGAACTAGATGACTTCTACAGACCATTCCATCCCGAAATTCTAGGAGTTTCTCCTTTCTTTCAACTCTTCTAGTACTCACAGTCTTCACAAGCTCTTTCTTTTGTGCTGAATGGAGCTGTTCTGTTTTGTGAGGAAGGGTGTCTGTCCTGAACCCTTCAAAGCAGAGGTATCAAACATAGCAAAGCTCTGAGCACTCCCCAAAGCAGATTAAAATGTAATTGGGAAATATTTAACAAAATAACTAAAAATACCATAAACATAATGTTAATTTGTGGTTTTCTAAGTCAATATTCAGCCCACAGGGACCCGATTCTATTTGAGTATGACACAGCCATCCCAAAGCACATATAGGACAGGGCTCTACACACAGGTGGCATTCACTAAATACTTTTTCAATATTTATTATTTGCATTTTGGAAAAAAATGTCATTTCCAAGCAGAGTTTTGGATTGTACTCTTTCACCCTGACTTTCCCTAATCTTCTTTCTTATTTGGGCCAAGAGGTCTTTTAGTTTATACAGAAATTATTTCACACTTCAGCTACTGGAGAGTTTAAGCTAATATTGACAGAGTAGTTTTCACCTCAGGCTGCCCCTCTGTAATTATATAGGTCTGCCTCAGGCCAGATCACATCTCACACTGTAGAACCTAAGTGAAGTTGTTGTAAAAAATGTTGAAGCCATTTTCTTTGGCTCTCTTGAGAGTCTGTGCATTCCAGCTGCTCTCAGTCTAAAAGACAAATAAATTCTTGGTTTTTGCACACATATTTTTGTGAGTGTATTTGGCTGCCTAAACTGACAGATAGTTCCTATACTGTTGGAGAGAGAAGCAACATTTGCCTTTTTATTATTATGTATTTTGTTTAAGACTTTGGTTACCATCTCATAGTTCCAGAAAGTTTCAAGGAAGGAAAGAATAAATTACAGAACTTGTCTATAATTCAAAGTCAGAAAATCTAGATTCAAGTTCTAGCTCTTATACATCCTAACTGTATAGGCAAAATACTTAAGCTCTCTGGGCTTCAGTTTCTTCATTGGTAAGATGAGGATGAATCACATTACCTATGTCCCAGAATTTTTGTGAAGATAACATTTTGTAAACCTTAAAAGTGCCATTTAGTATTGCTGGAGCTATGAATTGGTCCAACTATTCTGCAAAGCAATTTGGGATTATGCTTATAAATTTCTAAATTTTCCATACCCTTTGACAGGGAGACCCTATTGCGAGGAATACACACTAGGGAGGTCAATGATATATCGACAGAGTGAATGAGCATTTATTAAATGCTTGTTATATACCAGAAACCCTGCTAAGAAAGATCTCACATGCACCAAAATATTTATAACAGTACTTTGTTGTAGTCAAGAATTGGAAAAAAAGAAGATGCCTACTTCTTGGGGAACAGTCAGATAAATTATGGTCATTAATGTAATGGAATATTACTGAGGTATAATTAATGAGGAATATGATAAAAACAGAGAAATGTGGGAAGACAGATCAGCTGATACAAAGTAAAACAAATAGATCCAGGAAAGGAATGTATACAATGATCACAACAATGTTAATGGCAAACACAGCAACAAAATGATCAAAATTGAATGTTATACAATTGCAATGACCAAGTTTGGTCCCAGAGAGATATAAGAACAGACCTATCTTCCTTCTTTGGAGAATTAGAGGTGTAGAACACTACCTATCATATCAAACTTGGTTGATGCGTTGGTTAGTTTTGCTAAACTATTTTTCTCTTTTTTATTCTTTGTCATAATGAATGATCATCTGGGAGGAGGAGAAAAAAGGAATATTTTAGGAAATAGACATAATATAAAACCAAAATATATCAATAAACATTTTAAAATAAAAAAGTTAAATAAACACACATGGAAATGTATTATTTAGAAATAATGATTATCACAAAATAAGTAATAATGGCCAGAATTACTGGACTAGACAACTGGAAATCAAGATCTTTGTAGCCACTCTGAAACTAACTTGCTAGATGACCTAGGCATGTCACTTTACTTCTTTAATTTTCCCATTTACAAAATGGGAACCATAATGCTCACTCATGTTTGCCTTGTCAATTCTTATAACTCATTGTCTTAGAGATTTTCCTGAGACTTAGGTAAAGGTCAAGAAATTCGTCCATATTCAATCATTAAAAACAAGCATTTATTAAGCACCTACTATGGGCTAAGTGGCACAGTGGATAGAATGCTTGGCCTGGAGTCAGGAAGACTCATCTTCCCAAGTTCAAATGTGGCCTCAGACACTTACTAGCTTTGTGACTGTGGGCAAGTCACTTAACCCTATTTGCTTCAGTTTCCTTATGTGTAAAATGAACTGGAGAATGAAATGCCAAACTGCTCCAGTATCTTTGCCAAGGAAACCCCAAATGGGGTCACAGTCAGGTATAATTGAAATGATTGATCAGCAACAAATGTCACAACCAATGGACGAGGCATTGAATGTACAAATATAAAAAAAGCAAGAGAGTCCATGCCTTCAAGGATCTTACATTTTGTTGGGGTAAGGGTAAATACAACATGTTCACAGCTAAGTAGGTACAAAAGATATGCACAATAAATACAAAGTGACAGGGATACTAATAACTGGGGGAACCAATAAAGGTCTCCTGAAGAAGGTGGCACTTGGGGCAAGCCATGAAGGAAACTAGATGTTCCACGAGGGAGAGATGAGAAATGAGAGCTTATCAGGCATGGGAACAGCCTGAACAAAGTCACCAAGACAGGAGAGGGAATATCTTATATAGATAACCTGGTAACAAGACTTAAGAGATACAGGGAACAGCATAAAGGCCAGTTTAGACGGAATGTACAGTGTATGAGAGTAGGCATATGTAATTAGTTAATTTAATTAATTAATCAATTAATTAAAAAGTAATTAATTAAATACAGCAATAATTGTAGAGTCAGATTGTGAAGGGCTTTAACTTCTACAAGGCAATACAATATAGATTGGAGAGCCTTGAAAAAAAAGAAGCAACAAAACTTAGAAGTTGTTTGGAAATGGGGGGAGCACAGTGCCTGGTACACAGTAGGCACTTAATAAATATTTGTGCATTGATTGATTGAGGAAAGAATCAAGGATCGTTCGCAGGTTGTGCATCTAAGTCACTAGAAGAGTGGTGACCTAGAGAGAAAAATAACAAAGATGGATGTGTGTATGAGTGTGAGTGTGTGTGAGTGTCTGTGTGAGTGTGTGTGAGTGTTAGTGAGTGTGAGCATGTGAGTATGTGAGAGTGTGTGAGTGTGTATGAGTGTGTGAGTGTGTGTGAGTGTGTATGTGAGTGTGAGTGTGTGTGTGTGTGTGTGTGTGTGTGTGTGTGTGTGTGTGTGATTATGAGAGTTTGGGACACACACAGTAAGTGTCAGAGACTGGATCTGAATCCAAACCTTCCTGACTCCTGGCCTAGTACTCACCCACTAAACCACTGGTAGCCTATCTTGAAGAATATCTCACGGGATAATGTATCTGGGTACACTTTGTTTTTAGCTTTTACAAAGAGTTATTTATTGTGAAGATAGAGCAAAGACAGAAGTAGAAACATTTTCCATCCAATACCTAAGGCGCATTCTCCCTTATACCACCTCAGTCATTGGGGAGTGTGGGCTCAGTCTTAACACTAATAATAGATAGATAGATAGATAGATAGATAGATAGATAGATAGATAGATAGATAGATAGATAGATAGAACACTTATGCAGACTATGTGCTAAGCATTGGGGATGTAAATGCAAGAAAACAAGGTATTCCCACCTGTCAAAGGCTTAGGGTGGGTAGATGGCATAGTAGATAGAGTGCTGGACCAAGAAGACCCATTTTCCTAAGTTCAAATCTGTCCTCAGATACTTATTGGCTGTGGGACCCTGGGCAAGTCACTTAACTCTTTGCCTCAGTTTCCTCATCTAGAGGAGGGAAATGACAAAACACTCCAGCATCTTTTCCAAGAAACCCCTACATGGGGTCATGAAAAGTTAGACTCAACTGAGCAGCACCTGTCAGTGAGATGACATTCTTATAGAGGAAGACAAATCCTAAAGTGGGGCTGGGAGCCGAGGTGGTAAAGCAGTCTGGAGGGTGAGTGAGTTGAACAAGGAGTAAATGAGCAGCATGGCAGGGGCTCCTCACATAATGGGCGGCAGAAGTTCACCAATCAATGAGCAGGCCTCAGAGCAGAATAATCTTTAGATGGGCAAGGCAGTTGTTGGGGGGATTAGAATAGTCTGGAGAGTGAGTTGAGCTGGGAGTGAACTTGGCTGCAATAGGTTCACATCTATTGCAGGATAACCCCTGGATTGGGGGCCTTTCCTCTACGTCTCAGCTTTGTACTGACTGACTGTCACACCTGCACGTGTTGTGTCCCCTGACCTCCTGATGGCTTGCCCTCCTGACCTTTCAGGATTCACAAAGTCATAGCCATTTCCAGGCTCCTCTGTGCAGAAGCAAGAATGGATGTAACAGAGACAGAAGGAGGAGCAGGGTCATGAGCACTTAGCACAGGCTGTAAGGAGAGGACTAAGAGCCCCCTCCTTGGGAGCTCTTTAAAAGTGCTATACAAAAGCAAAATGTTTACTTGGGATTTTAATGGTAGGGTAAATTCTAAGGATGTTGAGTTCTTACTTTCACTGACTCCCTTTTCTCACTGTTATTTATGTGTACTCTATCTCCCTTTATACTAACTTAACTTATGCAAGATCCTTTGTCCCCCTTTCAAAATCCACTGCTGTCTGCCCTTCACCCTCAGCCCAGCCCAACAGTCAGAAGCATCTTCATCCCTGAGTCAATGCAGTAAGGTGTCTAGAACAGAGAGTTAGCTGGTTTGTGGTGCAGCTGCTGGACCAGTAGAAAGTAACTGATGAGAGGGGTACTTCTTTTGGCAGCCTCTTTCTGGGATTTTAGCCTAGAGCAATTGCTCAACTCACTCCCTTTACACACCTGACTCAGAGATGTTGTCTGTTTAAACCAGGCATGCTCTGAAGGCCAACATGAGCAGGTACTCCATGCTGTCTCAGATGGTGAAGCCTGGGGTCTTGGGAATAAGCCTGAATGGATTCTCCTCACCCCATTCCCAGCGAGGACATTTTCTAGACCAGAAGGAAGAATCACTGGAGGCATTTTGCATAATATTAGAGTTTGAATGGTTTTACTCTTATGTGTTCTGATGGATTAGTCAGGGGTCCCTAACCTGGAGTCCATCAATTTTTAAAAAATGTTTTTGGTAACTATATTTCAATATATTTGATTTTTATAATCCTACCTATTTAAATATGTGTAAATTGTATTTATATACATTATATACATATATACTTACATTTACATACATGTACCTATATTTAAACACACACATATATGTGAATATATATAACACATGATTTTGAGAAGGGATCCATAGGCTTTATCAGACTGCTGAAGAAATCAGCGACACACAAAAACGATGAAGAATACCCTCAATTAGATGTTCTGTTGATACAGGTTATGGCAGATTATTTTTGACTGATGAATGCCAAGAGATTTATTGGGAATGCACAGAGTACTGTCCATGCTATGTTTCTGCTCCTCCCAATCTTCCCAGCTCCTAGTAAATGGACCATATGTACTTATAAAGTATACACAAAGCATAGAAAATAATAACATTAAGATGATGGTAGTGTTTAGATAGTACTTCAAGGTTTGCAAAATTTGCAAATGTTATTTCATTTTATCCCCACAATGACTCTTTATTATGAGGCTGCATATACTTTTAATGTGTCTGTGTTATCTATTCCATAGAATGTATGCTCCTTCAGGGGAGGAATTGTTTCATTTCTGTCTTTGTCTATCCAAGACCTAGAACAGTACCAGCACACACTTCTTGTTTAGTCTATGCAATAGTGTCCAACTTTTTGTGACCCCATTTGGGGTTTTCTTGGCAAAGATACTGGAGTGGTTTGCCACTGATACTCTATCCACTTCACCACTTAGCTGCCCTTAGTATTCATTAAATGCCTGTTGAATTGAATTGAATTGTCCAAACTCTCTGACAGAGGTATACATCTAGCTCTTCTTAGATTTTTCTGGGAGTCCTTTTTTCCTACACTAGACACTGACATACAATGTCTCTTTCTGAGCTGCAGAAAATAATTCAGTTCAATAAATTGATTTGAATTTGAATTTGAATATTTGAGAACCTGCAGTGCTAAGATCACAAAAGAGCTGTTAAAGTGGCAAAGTCAGAACCTGAAAATAGACTTTGGGTCTGTTTTCAGGGTCCATCTTGGGTCCAGACTTTGGGTCCTGAGATCTTTCTGCTGCTCTGAATTTGTTCCTATAATGTAGTTGGTGCTATGCTAGGTTTTATGGTTGTAACTAAGAGGAGGGAAACAAACAAGCATTTATTAAACTCCTACTATGTGCTTAGCTTTGCATCAAGCACTTTACAAATATTATATTATTTTATCCTCACAACAACCCTGGGAGGTAGGAGGAGGAGCTATTATTATCCTCACTTTACAGTTGAAGAAACTGAGGCAGATACAGTTTAAGTGACCTGCCCAGGGGCATACAACTAGTAAGTGTCTAAGGTCACATTTAAACTCAGGTCTTACTGACTTCAGTTCTTTGTGTCATCTAGGTCTTGGCTCTTAGGGAACTCCCAAAACTACGTGAAACAGATAATTATTAAATACTGGACTGTATTGGAATATATTGGCAAGTCTCACTGACCTGGTTCTTCTCCAAGTCATCCCAATCCCTGCTAGAAAGATTTGTTAAGCTCAGAATCTTGGATTCAAATGCTATACAATTACAGTTGAGATGGGGTCATTTGGGGGTGCTTTATATACTAGAGTTTAGCATCTTCTGGGTAAAAGTAGAATTCAGAGGGAGAGAGGGGGAGTGATAGTAGGGCTGGGGAGTTGGAAAGGGCGACTTGGTGTACTAAGTCGTCTTGGAATTTTTAGCTTGGCTTTCTATCAGCCCTCAGCTGTTCTGCTGGGTGTGTGGAATTTTGGGAAAAGAAAGCCAACTATTTTAGTAATTCACCTCCTTTATGGTTCAATTTACAGTAAATCTGTTAACTACCTTTGAAAAGTTTGTAGGGAGGCATGGCAGGGGAAACAGAGTTGGAGGCTGGGATAGCACCAGATGACCTTCTCTCTTAGAGACCTGTTTTGCAATGAATAAACAGTAAAGGGGCCCTGTTTGACATTTCTTTCTGGGGAAGGGAGTGGGAATGGGGAGACTAAACTGAAACTTATCATACTGAATTTACTGCTACAATGCCTTTTTGGGAGTCTTGTTCCCAAGTCACATCTCCAAGAAAATCATGAGCAGTAATGTGAATGTTGTCACTATGTCTTCTTATTATGACCCCTAGCTTCTCTTCTGCCCTGGTCTACTTACACATGCATGGTAATGATATCACCTTCAGGACAAAAGCAATAGCATAAAGTATTTTCTGGCCTGGAGGAATGCCCTTTTAAATTTCATCTTAATTTCCATCTGTTTACCCATCTAATTTGTGCAAAACCATTTAGACATTTGATCTAGTCCTCTTAGGTATTAACCATCTTACCTCCCACAATAAGATCATTTCTGTTCTTCCCCCAACCCCATCCAATCCCAGTTTTTGGTCTTTTCTTCCCTTAAAATTAACATTGAATTAATTTAGTGTTTACTTAACTGTGTAACTGTTGGATACCCATCCCTACCACCAGTAGACTGTCATTGAAGGCAGAGACTGTTACTGTCTGGCACATAATTTGTGCTTAACAACTATTTCTTGAGTTGAATTAAATTGAATTTCTACTGACAAAAGAAATGAGCAACCAACCTACTCCCTGAGGAATGTTGTGGAAATACCAATGTATCTTAGCTTAAGCAAACCTGAAATAGGAGCAAATAAATGCACACATCTAATAATTGAATGGTAATTTCTTGCTCTACAAAGGGATTAATCAGAAGATTCTTTTAAGTGGTGCAGTTGCGTCCTGGAATCAGGCAGACCAATTTCAAACCTGTCCTGAGACACTCACATAACTATGTGACCCTAGGCAACTCACTTAACCTCTGTTTGTCTCAGTTTCCTCAACTGTAAATTGAGGGTAATAATTCTGAAACACAGTAGGTGCTTAATAAAAGCTTAGTTCCTTCTTGGAAAATTTAAAACAAGGTTCAACTTATCCATTTAAAAAATGTGCACAAAGTCTCTCTGGAAAGGCATCGTATAAAGGAAGAAACACCTACAATGGCAAAGCTACTGGGACTCCCTTTGTAGTCTTCTATTGACAATTCCCTTCCATTTCATACCAGGAGGGTTTGTCATGACCTTGTAGATGGGGAAAAATGCTTTCTTGTTTTTACTCATCTCTAGCTGAAATCAAGCATTTCCTTCAATAACTTAAAAACATTATTCTGAGAAGAGTTCATAGGTTTCACCACACTGCCAAAGAGGGCCATGACAAAAATGATTAAGTACTAATACCCTAGTTCAACTTTGTCATTTATAAAGGAGGAGACTGAGGCCTAGAGATGTCTCAGATGTCTCAGAAGTAACTAGCTATAGTCAGTTTTAGAGTCAGGATCTAATCCAGGGTTCAGTTGATAACAGGTTATATAAACTCTTTGGTCCTTAGCTTCCTTATCTATAAAAATGGCCTTGGGGGCATCTTCTAGCCCAAAGTCAGCAAGCTTTCCACTGCACCATGCTGGTTGTGAAATGTTTTCAATTATCTGATTTATCTTTCTTCCTAACCTTCCATATTTTTCTGTCTTTTCTTATTTTCTCTTTGCAGAAAGCCTACGAGCAAAGACCCCATTCTTCTAAAGAGGTAAGATATTTTTTTCATCATCACATCGCCAGAATTTCTACAGCTGGGCGGTTGAAAATTCAGGAGTAGCCACTCCTTGCTACTGGTTAGCGGGGGAGAATTAGAGACCAAAGTGTTGGGTAGAGACCACAGGTACCATAGGTGTTCAAAGAAGGGAGTCATTGCTGTGCATTGGGGGTGGTTAGGGAAGCCTTAATTCATGGGATGAGGCTTGAACTGGATCTCTTGTAGCTATTGGCCCACTAGGTCCTTGCCCTTTTCAACCTTGAGAGTAGACATCTGAGCTAAATAAAAAGTTTCATTTTACCTCCTCCCATCTCACTTCCCAACCTGTTGAGTTTCTGTGATACTTAGGACACAATGTGAGAGTCAGGAGGCTGCTCTAAGCTCCCTAGGGCCATGCTTCTGGCAAGGTGCCCCATTTTCAGGACCTCAAGAAAGTGCTTGGGCAGGGAGCTCACCAGGTAGTCCATTCACAGTTTCCTATATTTGTAACATCTACTGGGAGTTCGTTGACAACGAATTTCACTGTGGAATGCCAATTTTACCTGGTCGGGGCAGAAGAGCGAGATAATATGGAAGAGTGGAGGGAGCCCTGGATTTAGGCTGGAAGTTGTTGTTGTTGTGATTGTGGTTCAGTCGTATCTGCCTCTTGGTGATCCCATTTTGGGGTTTTCTTAAGTGTTTTGCCATTTTCTTTTCCAGCTTGTTTGACAGATGAGGAACTGAGACAAACAGGGTTAAGTGATTTACCCAGGGTCACACAGCTGGTAGGAAATGTCCGAGGCTGATTAGGAAGAGTCTTCCTGATTTCCAACCATTTAAGTAGGAAGATGTGGATTCAAATCTTGCCTCAGATACTTACTGGCCATGAAGTGACTTAACCTCTCTGGGGGTTGGATGAGGGGTGGATCTAAAGGCTTCTTAGGTCCCTATCACATCTAAATCTATGATTCTACTAGCATTGAGGGATTATTTTCTGTGGCCCTGTCAGGAAGTACCTTCCTTATTTGTCCTTTCAGGAAAGTGAAGGAGGAATCAGTAAGTACATGAAATTTTACCTTCTGGTGGGCAGCTAGGTGGCACAGTGCATATAAAGACCCCTCTTCCTGAATTCAAATCTGGTCTCGGACTCTTACTAGCTGGACAACCCTGGGCAAGTTACTTGATCCTGTTTGTCTTAGTTTCCTCATCTATAAAACAAGTTAGGGAAGGAAATGGCAAGTGATTCCAGTATCTTCACTAAGAAAACCCAAAATGGCATCATGGAGAGTTGGACACGACTGAAAAAACTGTTACAGTAATGGTCCTCTGCTAGCTCTAAAGCTCTGATCCCAATTCTTTGGGTCCTTTCTACTATACCTATCTGAAAGGGCCTTATTCCTTTTCACAGATCTTCCTTTTTTTTTCAAGTCTCTGCAATTATAAGTAATCCTGGAGCTCCCAGGGCCCCCCAAGTAACTTTCCTGAGTCTGGGGACAAATCCAAGAGACTTATTCCAGTTAGGATGCAGCCCTTACTCTGTCTGTCTCCCACTTACCCCTTTATCAAAGAACTCTGAGAGAGGTTGGTTCCAAGTTTTTGAAGATATACTCGTAGGGAGGAAGGTGGGCTGGGAGTCAGAAGACATGGGCCTCTAATCCTTGCTCTGCTCTAACTATCCTTGGGAAGATCTCTAGCAAGTGAAAGCCCCTTTCTATTGCATATTATTATTAGATATTACATTCTTTTTAGGCTTCAGGGACACCACACTCTTCTGGATCATCTCGTAGCTCCTTGGACACATTAGTTCCCTGGTCCTCACTTTCCTTTTCTATCAAATGACATGTCACAGGGTTGTAATAAGGTTTAAATGAGATAATTCATGTAAAACCACTTGTTGCTTTGAAAAAAATTAAATTTTGAGTAAATATAATGGGTTATTTGGTTGGTTGTTGTCCTTTGTTCTTGAAGAGGACCAAAATGGCATCACTATGCTAAAGTCAAGTTTCAGTGTGTCCAACTGGGACTGATCAGACCAATATGAGCTCGGAATGCTCTACCACAGGTTAGGCACAAATAATCCGTGTGAACATTCGGGGTGGATACTCGAAATTTTTGTATCCTGCATTTCTTTTGAGCTGTTTCAATTCTGCTTTGCTCATAGAGCACAGAATCTTCTTGGATGAGGGCACGCAACACTGAGCAGTCCTGTGCCAGTGTCTCTCATGCCATACAATCAATTCCAAAGTTCATGAGAGAGACCTTGAGAGACCTTCATCGCTTCTTCTGACCACCATGTAAATGCTTTCCCTGTGTGAGTTCTTCACAAAATAGTTCATTTTGCATTTGAACAACACGGTCAGCCCATTGGAGTTGCACTCTCTGAAGCAGACTTTGAATGCTTGGCAGTTTAGTTAAGTATGAACTTCAGTGTCTGGCACCTTATCCTGCCAGGTGATCTTCAGAATCTTCCTAAGACAATTCAAATGGAAGCGATTCAGTTTCCTGGCCTGGGGCTGGTAGACTGTCCAGGTTTCACAGGCCTACAACAATGAGGTCAGCACAACGGCTCTGTAGACCTTCACTTTGGTAGTCAGTCTGATACCTCTTTTCTCCCACACTTTCCTTCGGAACCTCCCCAAAACTGAGCTAACTGGCAATGCCTGTGTCAAACTCGTTATCATTTTATCATTCAGTTTATGTTTGCCCTAAAGGTTGGAATCTGGTTGGGGGAGAAAATGAAGGAAGGATTTTGGAACTGATCTATTTATTAACTGAATGTTCAGTATGGAGAGGAGAAGGGGAGAAGAAAAGGAAAAGGAGTGAATGATCAAGTAGCCCCTGGGATACATCACTGACAGACTGGACACCCTAGTATGTGAAAATCTGTAGCTTTATGTCACAGCAGAGGGAACAGAGGAATTACTCACATCTCCATACAACTCTAAGGTTAAAAAAGCATTTTCTTCACAGGCCCGTTGTTGGGGGTAAATAGAGCAACTCGTCATTCCCATTTTCCATCTAGGTAAACAATCTCTACCCACTCAAACTCTTACAGAAAAAAATATAGTGGATTCAGAGCAATCAAGAATGATTTGGTTCAATTCAGTTTGAAGAACCTGTTAATATTCCTGTTTTTCTTTTCTGACTCAACAGATTAATAAGTATACAGGTATGACTCTTGATTGGAGGATTTTTCTAGGTGTTTTTTAAAAATTAATTTTGGTTTAGTTCACATTTCTATTTTAAAAACTGGGTTCAATTCAGGTTTTAGCAGATTTACCATGGTTCATTATGGTTTGGCCTTCCTGATTTGGTTTGGTTTAAGTGACCCTGTTTACTATTATGGCTCATTATGCAGCAGCCAAATGAACTCTTCCCACTGGGCGAGTGAGTTTTTTGAGAGTCAGTCAGTTGAAACCGATAGCTCTTGGAGGGTCAGAAACTATGTTCTTCTTTGTTTGTTTTCCCTACAGTGTCTAGTCTGGGCCTGGGTACACAGTGGGCATTCAGTAAGAACTTGGTAAATGAATGGATGAATGAGTAGATAGATGGAGCTATGATGGCTGAATGCAGAACTGGGACACTTAGGTTGCAGAATATGACCATGATGGAGGCTTGAGTTTTACATTTCCATCTTAGCCCCTATTTGAGACTATTATCATTAATTGGACATCATTATCATGGGTGCTTTATCCAGGGCTCAATGGTAAGGCTGTAAATTTAAGAATCATAAGACAACAATAGACTCTGTCCTTGATTGTCCTCCATAGAACACAGGCAGCTAGGTGGTGCAGTGGTTAGAGCACCTGGGTTTGGGAGGGTTTGATCTCATATCCTGCCTTAGACATTTACAAGTTGAGTGACCCATTTACCTCAGTTTCATCATATGTAAAATGGAGGCAATAATAGCAAAACCTACCCCCCCCCCAATGTTTGTTGTGAGGATCTAATATTTGTAAAGCATGTTACAAATCTTAAAGTATTATATAAATGCTGTCTATTGTTAAAGACTACTAAAACATTTTCACTTGCTAAAATCCTTCTGCTGAGGATTTTAATAGGTACAGTTCCTATTTAAAAAGGTTCACCAAGTGTTTTAAGAAATCAGCTTGGGTACAGTTCACACTTCGGTAATATAATATTTGGGTTTTGGTCAGCAGGTTTCAATAATTTTAAGTTCAATTCAGGTATTACCTCCCGATAAAATCTGTCCTCATCTCAGCAAAAAAAATGGTTTCTTCTTCCTCAGACTTTTATGGTGTTTTTGCCTAGACCTCTCCTTTACCCATACTATACTGGAAGGAACACTAGACTAGGTTAGAACTCACTTTCTTATGCTTAAAAGCTATTTGACCATGGGCTAATTACATGGTCCCTGAGCTACAGTTTCCTCAGTTATAAAAGAAAGGGATAATGATAGTTTTTCTGCCTTTCATCCAAGGTTATTGTAAAGAAACCATTTATAAACCCTTAATTTCCATACAAATCTAGAGAAGTGACAGTGTGCAAAATGCTGGATTTAGAGTTAGGATGGACCTGAGTTCAAATCCTGCCTCAGCTACTTACTAGCTGTGTGACTCTAAGCAAGTCACTTAATCACTGTCTATCTCAGTTTCCACATCTGTAAAGTAGGAATAATAGTAGCATTACCCTCTCAGGGTTCTTGTGTGGATCAAATGAGACAATCTGTGTAAAATGCTTTGCAAATATTGAGGTGCTATATATGTCAGCTATTATTATTAAACATGAGTTGTTCTATGTCGTATCATTTTTATTTGTATATATGTCCTATTTCCTACCACCCTCCTGAGATTATAAACTCTTTGAGGATAGGGAATAGGTAGTGCCTTGCACGTAGAAGATCAATAAATGTTTCTTGTTGTCATTTTAAAAGGCTGTTCATTTTAGAATGTGAGAAAGAAAAATATTTTGTGTTTAATTCCATTCAGCAAGATTTACTGACACAGTGAATGAATAATAAAATGAGAGGCATCGATTGTACATGTTGTAGTAATACAGAAAAAGGAAGAAGCCATGAGCTTCATGGGCTAGAGAAATCAGATCAAACTTCATGGGAGATGAAGAACTTGATCTGGGCCTTGGCCTGGCCTCACCTCTAAGTTCTGGGAAGGAGTTGGATAGATAAAGAGAAAGGAGGATATTGCAGGAAGAGGACCCAGAATGAGCAAAGACATCAGCACCCTGGCTGGGGTGACAGTGACACTGAGCCATCACATGCAAGGGATCACATTGAAACACTCACAGATGAATTGGATTGTGCCCAGATTGTGTTTGTACTGGGTAGTCGCGTCTTGAGGGATTTAAGGAGGAAGAACTGTGGACCACACAGCCAGGAGTGCTCATACACTCATCATTATTGTAGGGTTTTGTAATAGCTTCAGTCACTCTCAGAAGTTGACTCTGACATTGGTGAGCCCCCCAGAATTCAAGATAAGTGTGCATTGCATTAGTAAGATGCCCAGGCGACTTGCCTTATGTGACATTGTCACTGCACCTCTTTCCCAGAATGCCAACTCCCAGGAAAGGGCCAGGGGAGTTTTGAGTGTGTAGCTAATATCTGTATAGCATCTTCTGTGTGCCAGGCACTGTGCTACCTGCTTTTTTTTTTGAAGGGCAATTGGGGTTAAGTGACTTGCCCAAGGTCACATGACTAGTTTTTGTGTTAAGTGTCTGAGGCTGGATTTGAATGCAGGTCCTCCTGACTCCAGGGCTGGTGCTCTATTCACTGGCCCACCTACCTTCCCCGCTACCTGCTTTTCAAGTATCTCCTTTATTCTTCACTACAACCCTAGGAGGTAGGAGCTATTATTATCCCCATTTCATATTTGAGGAAATGGAGGTAAATAGAGATTAAGTTACTTGTCCAAGGTCACATAGCTAGTAAGTGTCTGAGGCCAGATTTAAACTCAGACCTCTTTTACTCCAGGCCCAGTCCTCTAACTGCTGTACCACTTAGCTATATATGTGTTTCCTCTGCCTCTGGGTATCATGTATGTTGTTACCTCTCCATGGGCTGGGCATGTCAGTCTTCTAGCAATAGGTGAGTCTGTGATTTTAGGGACTTTCAGAGACAGTCCAGGCTACATCTTGGTTTTGGTACTGCCTTAGACTGCCTTTGACCCCATCAACCTTAGGGACTGGAAAGCCCAGAGGCATAGAGATAGAAATAATCATGGTATGTGCATGATAGGGGACTGGCCTTGTTGGAGCAGAAAGTAAATATTGAAGACTAGTATTTGCCTCCTTTAGCTGGTTAGAATAGGAGTTCTTAATCTGAGACCTGCTGACCAGCAGTCATCCAAGAGCAAAATTCAGGGTATCTGTGAACATTGAGAGGAAAAAATATCTATCATCTATCTATCTATCTATCTATCTATCTATCTATCTATCTATCTATCTATCTGTCTGTCTGTCTGTCTGTCTGTCTGTCTGTCTGTCTGTCTGTCTGTCTGTCTGTCTATCTATCCATCTATCTTTTCACTAACCTCTAAGTAATATTTAGTATTTCCTTTAATTATGATAAAAAAATAAAACATTATTCTGAGAAAGATTCCATAGGCTTCCCTAGAGTGCCAAAGGGGTCCAAAACACAAAAAAAGTTAAGTAACCCTGAACTAGAGGTTAAGTTCTAAAACCCAACTCGAAATGACCATCAGCTTCTCCAGCTCTTCCCTGAAAATCCAAGAAAACTTAAAGAATGATACCTCTGGCCTAATACTTCCCAGAAAAGTAATAGCTGCCTCTGTCTCTTCCAGTGTGTGACAAAGACTCTCTGCTAACTGGGGGTTAGTATCTTAGCTCACAGGTGCTTGGCTCTCTCTGTGCCTGTTCTCTGAACACAGTAGGTGCTTTATCAATGATTATTGAACCAAATTGAGATGAATGAAATCTTTTTAAATGGGTACTGTTGTTTGAGATAAACTAGATATTTGGGGGGAAAGGGTTCCCAGCCACCCACTTCCTCAAATTCCCTTTTAAAATCTGCCTTCCTTCCACAGGAGCCTCCTCTGTCTTTGGGAGAGGCAGCTGGCGGGAGGGCTGACCTCCCAAGAATATAAACTCAGAGCCAGCTAATCAATATTCCACTGCGGGGGCAGCTCCTGATGTGGTCAGTAATGATCTGCCTTCTCCCTTAGGAACTGCACCTTCTTTTCTTTCTCCCTACGAGAGAGAACAAAACATGTATACATATAAAGCTGTAGAACAACTTTAAAACGGTTGAAATATTTAGCTTTTCATGTTTCTCATAGAAGACCAAGTCCATTCTCCTCTGCCAAGCACCCTCTTCCCCCAATCTAAAATGGATAAACATAACCATTCACAGACACACAGAGATAGACACTATGATTCAACCACATTTAAAGCACTTTGAGTTTTCTGTAAAAATGCTATGCCCCCTTCCTTCCCCTCACCTCCCCACATATATACAATCAAGCAATGTCTCTTAATTCTGAACAACATCCTCATTGTGTGCTCTGGCTGCTGGGAGAAGTCCTGACTTTTCTCCCTTAGACTATGGGAGGCTGACTAGCTTGCTTCAGGATGGCTCAGTCTTGTGAAGGGAATTTAGCTGAGGTCCTTGTTCTATTACTGTGTGCTCTGGGCTCCCAGAGGTTCATTCTAGAGACAGAACAGGAGAGGATGCTGGGGGAAATTCCAGGCATTGGTGCTTGCTGCAGATTCTACAACTGAGATGGAAAAATACACTCCCCGGCAAGCCCTGAAATAGGGAAACCAGGTCAAAGAGGCCATTACAATCTCTCTGGGAAGCCATAGTCCCATGGATGGGCTGAAACACCATCTCCCAGTTGCTGTGTAAGACATAATTAGGTTTCAGCTCAAAGATATTCATGGGTATAGGCTAAGGTTAAAAACATCAACAACAAACGAACTACCAATGCCCTGATCATAAGCTAGAAATCATTTGGTCCTGGTTATTTACCCAGATCTTGAATTGTGGCCCTGTAGTGTGTTCTCTTCATTCCCAGACAGAGTGCAGTCTAGTGGCCAGGTCTACTGATGGTAATGATAATACTACCTGATCTTTCTATATATCACTTTAAAGTCTGCACTATCTCCTTTATGAGCTCTTCAATAACCCTGTGAAGTGGATTCTTTAGGTATTTATTAATGCATAATTTCAGCTGAAATTCCTGCTGTGTAAACTCCTTGCACTGAAGCAAATCAGTACCTCACTTGTAATTTATAGGTTCCAGGGGCTGCCTTGGAGGCATAGAAGTGTAGTGACTTGCTCATTGTTACTCTGTAAATATGTGTTGAGAGCAAGACTTGAA